>NW_003299063.1:144550-179147 GCF_000151645.1 Tuber melanosporum
CACTTTATCAAGACCAATAGCATTTTCTTCCATGCAGAACCGATCGATCAACATCTATCATGTACTAGGTGCTTCGGACCAGTTGAAGACTCGGTTCCTCTCTCGGGTCAGTATAGACCTCTCGGGTATGTGAGCCAGCAGCTCAGACTACCAGGCAAGATTCTTTATTGCTTCATGTGATATCCGCCGTTTTTGGTTTCAGCCCTCCCGCGAGAGGTATAGCTCCATGCTGTATAAACATCTTAAGAATGCCTGACCAAGCGGTACCACCAATACTACAAAGTTGAGGTAGCCAGTAATCGATTGTATCTCAAGTAGTGACAGCGATGTCATTTTCGCAGTTGTGCTAACGAAGATGCGTGCTTTCTCCAGCTTTTTAATTGGTAGTCCGACTACCATTTTCTCAGTGTCTAATTCAACTCCTCCAAAACTTGCAACCTTGCTGTCCTCATTTTTGGCGACCTTGATGGATAGTACCACTTCTTGACAGAGTTCCGAGAATATCTTTGGACACAGAGTCGTACTCTGGGAGGCTGGCAGTACGATCAGAAACCATCCAGGTAGTGGATGACCTCAGCGTTTAGAGCTTCTTTGGCAAGCTGCTTCCCCAAGATCCAATGAAACAGTTCGGCGAAGAGATTAAATAGGCATGGTGCCGTCCGGAGGCCAAAGGGGAGGAATCTTTCCGCATAGTACTGGTTCCCCCAGTGGAATCCCAAGAGCGGTATGTCGAGCGGGGAAACAGGAATGTGCCTGAAGGCGCTCTCGAAATCCCTCTTGACCAAGTGGCAGTCTTTACCGAACTTTTGGATTGACTGTATAGAACTTTCAACTGTGCTGTAGGCTATAGCACCATAGTGAACCGGGATTCCGCTGTTTATTGAGCTCAGGTCCTCGGGCGCGTAGGAGAGGTGGTGGATGCGGCGCTTGGTCCCATCAGCCTTGTCGGTCAGGCCAAGGGGTGAGGCAGTGTAATTGGGAGGAAGAGCGGCCTCGCTGCTGTATCTTTCCAAGCGGCCTGTCTGCAATTCCATTCTTATATCGGTAGTCATGAGTGCGGGATCTTCCCTAGCACTAGCGAGGTTGGGGTGGATAGTTGCTACCATGTGGTGCCCTTCGTAACCGATCCTTGCTCCGAATTGACATATGCCAGCAATTGCACTAATTACAGATGGATCTGGATAGTTACAGGCAAGTTGCTTCCAGCTTGTGTATTTCAGTGGGCCTGCAGCCATGGGGATGTTATGTGGGGTAAAAAGTGGGTAGTGAAGAGCAGTGTTGTGGCGGGTATGATGTTGGCTAACAGTCATAGGAAAGGTAATGTGATTTGGCCAGATTGGCGAATTAAGATCTTCTATGTGGGTAATGGATATTGCTTGGAGAAGGTAAGCGGAGTGCTAATGAAATAAGAAAATCTAGGAGAAGAAAAGTTTTGATATACAGTGCTAAGTTAAGGAAAGTAATGTGTGGTATGGGCAATGGGGGGGGTGGGGGGCTAACGTCGGTAAGAACCGGAGCGGGGAACAAGTGATTGTCCCTTATTTGCCAGTGGGCACTGAACTGCCTGGTGGCCGCTGCCACATGATATGCAGATATGCGGGTAGCGGCAGTGGGTTGCTCTACATTCCCAAAAGTTCCAATTGCGACACGCTAGCCCGTTAGGGGGTAATGTTCCTGTGCCAGCTGGCGAGATGCTAATCGCTGGTAGGGTAGGTTGATTGAAGGGTATTCGTTGTTCCATGGCGCTAGGAGGGGGAACGATGGTATTCCCGGGTAAGGATAAGGGTATGCTGATCTCGGGAATGATTTTTGTGTCGGGAACTCATATGTTCTACTTGCTACTGCTGATGCTGATTTATAGCCAGATGCCCAAGTAGCTCGCGGGATGGGGTGGGCAAAACATCGAGAGGCCACCAGCTCACTGTCCAATAGGCGCCATTCGATTGCTTGGTATATGTTCTTTCCACTTGCGACTCGTTTCCAGTGAAATTGAAAATGGTAAGATCTAACTCCCTCCCACATATATTTCTCCAACAAGTCATACAAATTCATTGTATATATCGACATCGCTTTGGCAAGTTCTCCTTGTAGTGCGTAAGGGGCTAACTTAATCAGAATTCCGCTACAGGCAGCCCAAGCTTTGAAACAGCTGGACATACGGTATTCCCCCTCTTTCCCGTCTCGCTCTGCCTGCTTGAATTCGATGCCTCCAATGTTTACAGTTCACTGGGATTCGCCACATTCCTTTTGTGTTGCTAATAGCCGGTAGATATTTGTTGGCTTGAAGCGGTTCTTAATTATTTGGATTAAAGTATTTCGTTCGACCCCTGGAAACAAGAGCTCCACAGATTCCACCACACCCAATGCACTCTCACTTTCGAAATTCATCAATGGTTCTGTAGGGTCATACTGTACATACCCGGTACCCTTGACTCGGTAAGCCTATTCCGTCTGCTGTTCTCTTCGTTTCTCAATAGGGCCAGCTGGCCCTCTAGCTCCGCAATTTCCATTAACCTCGCATTTCTAGGGTTTTCCAGCAGTGGTGTCTGCTCTACTGTGCGGTTGTGTGATGTGGTCGAGTTGGGCTGTGGTGGTTGGGAAGGGGCTGGGTTCTGAGAGCGGAGATGGAGGACTACTCGCTCAACGATATCTTCTTCATGGGATCTCTGTAGTTCGCGCATGTTGGTGAGATTGATGGGGGTGCTAGGTGAATAATGTGGTGCCAATAGAGTTCCTATTGGGCTTGGGGTTGCTAGAATTACGCGTGAGGAGGAGGATGTGGGATTCCGGGTATCAAAATCTTGCATATGTGGTAAGGTGTTGGTCGAAGGTGAATGGGTGAATGGGGTTTCCTTGAATGGGGCTCCCTCGCTACCGCTGGAGCCATTTGTCTCATCATTGATGAGTGTTTGGGCCTCTTGGGTAAGGGAATGACCGTATCGAACTGGAGGTTGTCGGCTGCGTGTGTTTTGCGGACTCCTCCGCGTGCTATTCGACTGTTTGCTGAGGTAGGGTTTCCACGACGCATTGTACCTCTACGGCGAGGCATTGTCTATTTAATTACTAATTGCAGACAGTAGCTCAGGGAGGAGGGATTGGGTGAGGGTTGTGTAACTTGAACGCGTTCTGGCGTCTCTGGTGAGCACGAGGTAAATAAAGAACGCAAGCGGTAGGAAACAGGAGGTTAGGTGATCTTGTGGTTCTCTCTGGAGGAAAAGGGGGGCTCAGGGGAGTATATGTATCGGGGGTCCACGGACCCCTCATGGTGAGCTATGACCCCGCTCTGGCCAGGCAACCGGCAATACCTTATTCCGCTAACCGCCGGAGCGCAGCTCGCAAAGGTTATGTGATACGCCGTGCTTTCCCAATTGGCAATGTGTTGTACCAACCAGACATTAATGGAGAAGAATTCAAAATTAAAATTCTCCGCAAGGAATAAAATTAAATAAAGAATAAATCAGCTAATGACAATAGTACTGAAAGAACGGTATTGGATCGTATCAGTAATGCGTAATGGTAAACGATCGATGGTGATTCGGAAAGAGTTGTAGACAAATGAGGAAGGAAAAGAATGTCGGGTTGGTACAACCCATTGCCAATTGGGAAAGCACCGCACAACACATAAGGAGAGCGAGCTGTGCTCCGGCGTCCAGCGGAATAAGGTATTGCCGGTTGACCGGCCAGAGTGGGGTCATAGCTCACTACGAGGGGTCCGTGGACTCCCAATACATATACTCCCCCGAGGCCCCCTTTCCTCTCCTAAGAGCCACAAGATCACCTAGCTTCCTGTTTCCTACCTCTTGCGTTCTTTATTTCCCACCCGCCTCCCCTCGACGAACTCCTTACGCCCTCATTGCCACCGTGGGGCACATCGGTGGCTACCATCCCCAACGGCAAGGGCAGCGAAAACTCGACCAAGGCCTCCGCTAGTGGAACTCAGCTTTTAGCAAACAGAGCGACGGAATTATGGGGCATGTCTTTCCTTGCTTTAGCTTTCCTTATCTCCTTCCTCTCTATCGTTCTCTCGTTTCTCCTTGCTTGTCAGTATAGTAATAGATTTCTTTGGCTTTGGGAATTTGGGTAAGATCAAACGATGGTCCACGATAATTTGGAATAGCACGGTCCCTTGGCTTATTCCCACGTCCGTAATCACAGAGTTGTTTGAATTCACTTCAGTTGTTCACTCGCATACGTACACTTGCTCGTTTTGTCATGTCCGGATTTTGTCGTTGTAGCTTGTTCGTATTCTCGTTGTTTCGCATGAAAGAAAGAATGGTGGGAGAAATCCCCTAAGTACAACAAGAAGTTTTTCCCTCTCAACTCTCAAACCAGCCCTTCCATGGTGAACAAAACCCTAAAAACGCCTTCTGAATTTCCCCCTGACAGTACTATATTCCAAACAAAAGTTAATTAATAAATAAACTATGTTAGAAAGGGGTAAATGATAGCATTTTTATTGCATTGCAAGGGAATGAAGTTAAGAGAAAAGAGTTTATAATATACCTGGTAGAGTGCAATGTTTATCCTATGTGAACCTTGAAGATATATAAAATATCATAGTTTATTCTATAGTTATTGTAACCAGAATAGGTGTCTGGTTTGACATTTAGTTATTTTTAAGATACTTAGTTTGTTTTATATTTGGCTTCAAGTATAATTTGATACTTGTTTATATTTACGTTTCACCCAGTGAGGAACCTGAGTGATAATCCATGATGTCTTACAGGATCATTGGAACATGTACAGTCATGTCCGCAAAGTTCTCGTAACTCCTAATGTATCGCCAAGCTTTTTGGTAGTCTTCAACTGGGGGTTGCAGAAGCTTTTTGGTGGGGGAAAAAATGTGAATATTCGCTATGGAATTTACTATTAACCTACCAGATTAAAAAATATTTCTCGAAAAGGCGACGTTCCTACCATGATATCTTGAGTGGGGTTCGTGGGATACCTCAGGTGTTAGGAGAACTTTCCGGATGCGAGTGTACTTAAAGACCCCGATGTTCCACTAGCAAATATGAGACTTCAACAAGACACACATCAATAAACAATTGGTTAAATAGTTACCCATCTTCTCATCTTGATCAACTCTTGTAAATTCTTCCTTCCCAGTAGCCTACTCTAGTAATAATAAAATCTGATAGCTTTAAAGAGCTAGGACTTTCTGGAGCTGGTAAACTACGACCACCGCAATCACAATCTATCACTCGACAGAAACGAAACGCCAAGTGTTGTAATCTGACTTCCGAATATGCATCGGTCGTGTCATTGACTACGACAGAATTTCTGGTATGGGTTCATCACTAGATGGGCTTGTTGTTGAAAATACTGCTCGCCTTGCCCACGACCACCGACTATGCCCATGACCACCGACAACTACCCAACATACTTAGAACCTGTCTGACATGTTTGCAACATGCGCGACGTGTTCCGAGCGTGCTCGGTGTGCCGTTTGCACCACTACCTGTCATTCATCTGCCTGTCCGTTCACCCGTTCGTCCATCCGCTCGTTCATCGCCCATCCGTCCGTCCGTTCCCCGTCCCTCCATCCGCAATGGATGTTCTCATTGTGCGCTTTGAAAAGGCGCTGCCGGCGGAGAAGGATATAAGCGTCGGGGGAGTTATCGCCCTTCGGGAGTTTTTGTTTCTGTGTTTCTTTTGTCAGCAATGGAAGCGCGGAAGGCAGTGCAAGTGCGGAAGGCTCAGGAGAATGGGAGGACATTGGAGAGTCTTTGGGGGGGTCTGTTGTTTGTTCTTTTCTTTTGTTAGTATGAGCGCAAACGAGATGGAGGTGGGGAAGGGGGGGTGCAAGAGATACCGGCATACGGTAATCGGAGGATGGATAGGTGATATTTGTCGTTTATTTATACTCCTGTTTTTTCCTATCGGTTAGTTTAGTTGTGAGAGTTTTTGAGCAAGCGAGTTGATGAGCGGGTTGTTAGGGAGAGGGAGAATCGGAGAGAGAAAACTTTTCATACCCCTCTTTAGTTGACTGCCGCCTGAAAGCCTTTGCCTTCTGTTTCGGCCAAGTGATAGTCTGTGACGGCGGAACTTACCCCCCCCCATAACGGTGATCTTTGATTTACTACTCCGGACAGTTATTATTACTCGTCACATGGCTGGCTACGGTAGTGTTTCATTGGGAACTCTATCGTGGTACTTGGTTGGTGTTCCCACCTGCGCTTCCTTTCTCTTTACTGCTACGTTGTGTAGTATCGTTCTCGTTGATTTTCTTTTTCTCGCGCGAAGCATCGTACATGTGATGTTTGATTGTAGCGCGTTCTCCTGTAGGATAAATAGGGCCCGATAGCCCTCTGGTAGCGCTTCAATCAAGCAAGAAGTACAACTTCAAACAAGAATTACAACACCAAGGCGACTAGGCCACGATCAAAAGAGGGTAAGGAAAAATTCTCTCCCCCAAAGACACTCGCTCTCCCATTCAGCTGACTAACATATGTGGAAAAGACAGGTGTATAAATAAACGACGATCAACAAGCCTTCTCTCATCGTTCCATTGAACTCCACAACCATCGCGATCCCCACTCATCTGGGCAAGTTTCCCGGTCCTCATCTTGTTCCATCGTTGACAAAAAAAAGAACAGAACAAAAGAACAAAAGGGCAAAACCACAGGCACCGCGAAGAGCTCTCCCGCTCCCGTACTACTTCCGTCGCCGACATCTCCCCCGCCCCCGTAACACCTTACTGACAAATAAAAATACAAACCCAACAAAGACACTCCCATTTCTTTCCGTGCTCCCTCTGCCTCTGCCTCCCGCGCTTCCACTACCTTCTGCACTCCCACACCTATGCTGTACCGCTCCGAGACGTGATACGGAAAACGGTTAAACGAGTGGCCAATTTTTTAAAGCCAAACAAGTCCCAGCCAGGAGCTCAATTCATCGATCAACCATCTTCCATCTTTCCATGGGGGGAGGCGTTGGGGGCGATGTCGCTGCCCTTGTCGCTAAGGATCGTTGGCACCGATAGATCCCACCCTGAGGCAGGTGGTTAAGAAGGGGACCTAATTGCCTGCCGTTCGGTTGCCAACGACTCCCCAATCCTAGGCAGGCTATTTGTCCTTCTGGCCTGGAACCTAGCTACTGTCCTCGGAGGTGTTTTCCAAGGCAAAATAGTGCTGCTATTCCACTCTTCATTGTTGCACATTTGTGTGACGCGTAGGCACGGCCAGCAGCGAAGGCGATCGGAAGTGAAGTCCATGGCGTCCCAGCGCATTTGAGTAATTGGGATATGAAAACACCTTGTGCTTCAGAAATGGTAGTGAGCAGAATAGAGCTTTCGGGGACGAAAACGAGACTGTTGCTTTGCCTAAACGCCGGCTAAAAACGACGTGCCCTGGTCTTAAGAAGAAGAACGAAAGAAGGGATCCTCTAGTAGCAGTTCTCTGACGCTATTGACCACGTTAAGCCCAGAGAGCTATCTTCCGCCAAAACTACAGATATGTGCTCAAGTCGGTACTGCTTTGTACCCTGCGTTGGCAGCCAACAAGCATGGTGTTAGGCCAAGGTAATCTGTCCTGTTGAGGTTGACATCGTCACGTCCTAGAAGTATTTTTGCCACTCCCGCACGGGGCGTAGAAGCCGCCCAAGAGAGTAGTGCTCAGGTCCCATCATCTAGTCTATAAGAACCGACATCACCTCGTCCGTGTAGCTTTTCGCCACTCTCTTGCGCCGATTCCTAGCATGTCACCATATGGATGTTCAACCGTGGTTTTCCGGTACGCTGGGATCTACCTCATCTCATCTCAGGTATTTTCACCTCTTCCTCGTATCCCATCTGAGAAGCCAAAAAGAGTTTTGTACTGCCCGTGAATTCTGCTTCGTTGAGATTACAACCCTCCATCTCTGCCAAGTCAACTGCAACCTCAACAATCCGGGCGAAGGATGCGCAATGTTGCCTAGTGAACCCAGGAAATTGATCTATATCAAGACCTGACATATCTTCTGTGTCGCAGAGAGCCCTTGCGGCCATGTAGCCATCGTAGTAACCAACAGCCTTCGGCGCAAGCCCTATTACACGCTATGAAGACTCTCTTTCTGTGTTCACCATACTGCAACGAGACGGATATTAGGAACATAGCCTACCTTGAAGGCCGAAGGAAGGAATGGTCGAAATTGTTCTCGACCCGCCGGGGGTTCATATAACCCAAGCGGAGTATTCTCAATGGTCCAGGAGCCCGGGAAGGATATATGGGGAGACTGCAAAAAGCCCCGGACGAGACATGACGGCACCAGGTAGTCCGTTCTCGTCCGTAACCACACAAAACGGTTGTCATTACGAAGGACGGCGAGGCCAACTATGTGCGTCCATTGGAGTTAGGGGATAGCCGGGGATAGTGCAGGATGGCCAAGAACAGTGGTGGCTAGCAAGTGACGACTGGTGAGGCAAGCAAACCGCGGAAAAATAAAGAAAACAGCAGAGGGAAGCAGAGGACTGTGAGCGGCAGTGGGAGACGACGGGGGATGATGGGGGACAGTGTAGGATGGTAGGGAATGGTGGAGGTCCGTGGGGGATGGCGGCGAACGACACAATGCAGTCTGACCTAGTTCACAGCTTTTACCTGTTGAGAATACTGTATAAGCGAGCTTTTGTCATTGTGGAGTGAGGTAAGCCGAAAAAGCCAGGGCGGGTCCCGAGCTCTTCTTGATACACAAAGTAAATTAACCGGGCTGGGAAGGTAGCATTTTCTTGTGAAGGAAGAATTGAACATGAGTAAGCTATGAGAGTTGTGCTCATGTCTAGCTGGAGTGTTCTGGGAAGGGTGAAGCCAGCTAGCCGAGAAGATAGAGGAAAGTGAATTCAGGCGGGGAGGGTAGTCCGCCGACGGGCGAAGGGCTACGGAATTAGGGAATCTGGTTATATGATATTACTTGTATAGTAACTGTAGTAGAGAGGTGGCTTGCTAGTACAAGAGAGAATGGAGAGGTCTATTGGAGTAGGTGCAGGGTCTGCTGACCAGGAAATGGCTGCCAGTTTAGGGGATATTGTTATATGATATTACTTGAGTAGGAATTGTAGCAAAGAGGTGGCCTGCTGGGATGAGAGATAATAGGAGAGTCCCTCTTGAGGTAGATGTGGAGTCTGCTGAATGGGGAAAGGCTGCTGGATCAAGGTATCTTCTTATGCAGTATTATATAAGTAGTAATTATAGTAAAGAGGTGGCCTGCTGGCATAAGAGATATTGCAAATGTCTAAAGGGATATATGCATAACCCGCTAACTGGAAAACAGAAAACTGTGATGTTAGCTGGGTATTAGAGAGCAAGGTTCCGAATGTAGAGTTCAATTTTGACCAGAGTGTGATCTGCAATGAAAGGAGGTAATACAGAATAGCAAAGGGGTAGGATGTAACGATCCCTCTTCAGATGGTTAGTTCTTGGTGACGGGGAACGATACTTCTCTTCTCTTTCTTCTTCTTTCTTTGTCTTACGATAGCACTAGGCCTCTGCCTACGTTACAGATAATACAAGACCACTGTCTTCTATCGAGAACGCCTATCGTAAGCTTTCTCTAACTCTTCTCCGTGAAGAGATTTCCTCTGCGTAACAATAAATATTGCAATAGAGATAAAGATCCTAAACGTGTTTTATATTCGTTAAAGTAATAAGTAGGAAAAGTACTTAGAATTCAATCTAATTTTATTTATACTAATACCGCCAACACTGGCATATGACTAGTCTCCCCCACGCCCCATAAAAACAAACTATCTAAAATACACTACTGCGGACCATTCCGCCTCACAGCCACTCTCTCCAAACATAAATACAAAAATCACTGCCTAAGCGGGCTCACGGGTGATCGTAGCGACTAGTGCTACCCTAGATTAACACGTCTTCCCACCTCGTTACCCAGCCACCATCTCATACCCTCACCCCTCTCCACCTCCAACACAATTTGACACACATACTTAACAAAGGAAACATACAGTTTATCCCAACATTCCTCCATCCTCTTATAATGCAACCCAAGATCCAAGTAAGCCTGCCAACACCAAATTACAAAAGGGGCAGCAGGGTTCCTTCAGTAATCCAGTTACCTTAACCCACCTCAAGACCACTGATGTTCATGTCACCAAGTTCAGCCCATCTCACTGCTGGCGCTGAGAGTGCCAAAATCGATCGTGACATATTAGTAAATACTGGGGCCGCTTCTTGAAGTGTTCCACAAAGGTGGCGTGTTTCTTGGTGGCCGCAGCGGAAATAGCGGTCCCACAATAAGAACACTCACACCTTCGCTGGTCAGGTAAAAAGAACCACTTCTTCGGCAATGTCACCTTGCCTGGCAAGACACAGCCACTACCATCATGCCTCTTGTTGCATTGGGTGCAACTCATAGAGTCTCCTATTACCACTGTCCCCCCATCCTGTTCCACCATCAATGTGGTATCAAAGGGGTTACCTGCCACAACCAACTCCCCATTCACAACCCCGACATAATGAGGGATTCTCAGGCCCAACTATCGATGATCCGTCCACCAGCACCTCTACCTCAGGACTGCTGAATGCTTATACAAGTCTTCATCAGCAGGACGCGCTCTAACATAGCAGGAGCACTCAATCCAGTGGTGCCAGTTTTTCTTTCTATCACAGTCGTCATGGTTGACAATGCCCGTACTGTAACGTGTTCGCAAAGTGCTAATCACGTTATCGGTAATAGATACGATAGTTGGCAGGTGGCCTGCTCTTCCAGAGAGGAGGCGAGAGCTGAGAACTAAAGGAGGCTTCGAGTGTGTACTGGGGAACAAAGAAGTAACCGTTCAACCAAGTATATTGAAATACTGTCTGTCGAAGTCTGCCCTTTCTGTCGTAGAAACAGGCGGTCTTTAAATACACAAATCTGTTCATGTCTCAACATGAACGAAACTAATCAAAGGTATCAATCAATACACTTTGGTAAAACTCTTTAAGTGTCAAAGCGACACTTGAAACAAAACATAAAACAAAACCAAGTATCAAACGATACTTAAAACAAACCAAGTATCAAAGCGATACTTAAAACAAAACATAAAACAAAACCAAGTATCAAACGATACTTAAAACAAACCAAGTATCAAAGCGATACTTAAATCAAAACATAAAACAAAACCAAGTACCAAACGATACTTAAAACAAACCAAGTATCAAAGCGATACTTAAAACAAAACATAAAACAAAACCAAGTACCCGTACCGGTTACACGTACTACTACGGATCCTTAACAAAATATAGGAATCCATTTGGGTCAGGCCTTGGAGGTGTCTGGGTGCTTTTAGTTCCTGGGCATAATACTTGTGCCCTTCCCTAGCATGTCAAGTCCTCCATTCCTCCTTCCCGAGCTCTCGGGCCAGGGCCACATGACCAATCCCAAAGCTAACCCCTTCCCAAAGCAGGGGGTGCAAGGGGCCTCCAACACAGGCTTTAGCCTTCATGTCGACTATCTTGTTGCCATCAATGCCCACAGGATCAGGTACCCAACCAAAACTGATGTGGGAGAATCCATTCAAGAGGGACACCATTACCTCCTATAACTCAGCTGAGTTGCCATCTGAAAACATGTTGTCAACCATGATGAGGGCCAGCACACAATCTAAGAACACAATGACTGGGTATCTCTTGGCCATATCCTGGGCATGTCGGAAGGCATATACAATAGCAAACAACTCACATTCCACAATACTCCAAGATGGCAGAACTGAGCACCCATCAAGACGGGTCGAGGCTCCTTTCTCAAACACCGCCTAGGCTACACCAGCCCCCTCAGAGTACTTGGACCCATCCGTGTATATGTCACGAATATGGCTAGGTGAGGAAAGGGTTTTCACATGACACATGGTGATGAGTCACAGGTATGTTATTGTTTTACATATTTGACTCATTTGAGTCATATGATTTGTTATGTGTAGGATTTGTGATGCTTTCGCACATGGCTCAAATATGAGTCATGGGAGTACGCCTGGTGAGTATGTCTTACGAGTGTGCCTTGCGGGTAGGCCTGGCACATATGATTTATGTTTCACAAATGACCTCGTTATGAGGTCATGGATTTCACGCATATGACTCAGTCGAGTGATATGACTTGTTTATTGCATTATGATGGGTTTATGAGTTTTGCACATAACCTTGTTATGAGGTTATGGGTTTTGAGCATGTGACAACCTTAGTCACATGACTAGTTTGTTATGATTTGATTTCGCACATGTGACCACTTTGGGTCACATGACTACAGGTGGGAAGAACACCATATAAGTAGGCCGATGTGGCCAAGGAGGATAGGTTCTTCACGCTTTGTTCTAAGTTCTTTTCCTACTTATTACTTTAACGAGTATAAAAACACCTGTACGACCTTTATCTTTATTGCAATGTTATTGTTACGCCAAGGACAGTTCTTTACGAAGAAGAGTTAGAGAAAGCTTACGATAGGGGTTCCCGATAGAAGGCAGAGGTCTTATACTATCGGTAACATAGGCAGAGGCCTAGCCCTATCGCAAGACAAAGAAGTGGAGAAGAAGAAAAAGAGAAGTATTGTTTCCCATTGCCAAGACCTAACCATCCAGGAAGGAATCGTTACAGTATATAACTATATCTAAAGATGTACAGAGGTCAGTGTACAGTTCTCGGTGGCATGCAGCCATCACTGCCTTGCCTTTCCCAATTGAAACTGTCGGGCAGCAGGTGAGCTCCTTATCCGCAGTCTGCCGATATGCTACCATGCCCTCCTCCTTCTAATATAACTGTATTTTCCTAAACCAGGGATGCTGATCACAGTACTGGTAATTGATGAACCGGCTGTAACACCTCCGTTGTAGGTACCTTCCCTGAATAGCAACGGGTGATGTCGCGAACTCGGCTAGCAGTATGTTGTTTGCCAACCTCATAGGCATTCGAAACACTGATCGGAGACAGTCATTAACATGGACCTGAATCTCCTTCACATACGACGCCTGTTTGGTTACACACTCCAATCCATAGTAGACAGTCTGAAGGTAGGCTGCCTGCACCAAGTGGTAGGTTTCCCATACTACTAATCCACCAACCCTTCCAAATCTCCTCTCCAAAACCGAAATCCTTCTCCTAACACCCAACCCCCTTTCCAACCAATACTTTACATGAGAAGAAAAGTTAAGAAATACATTAAACCTATATCCAAGAACCCACAAGTCCTCCAAAGGCAACACCATTGCTCCTAGCAATTCTATTCCTTCCCATGCTCTATCTCCAAACCCAATGCACTGAGTCATGAGGGCACTAAACTCCATTCCTCTAGCTCTGGCTATATGGTCACAGTCTGCAAATATTTCTCACGCATGGTATCGGGTGGCCTTACTTGACTCTGCCGCTATCATAATAAATCTGTCGTCGATGTACAAGACCACCTGCTGACGTACACCAGGGGAGTATTGCATGCATGGCCTGAATATGTCTGCCATGTACCCACTGAAGAGGAACGGGGAAAAGGGCAAGCCCTGCGGTACTCCTTTACTGATATGGTAGGGTCGGGAGATGATCTGTTGAATGTAAACAGGACCGACCGACAGGAAGCCTACCACTGGATCCATTGGCATAGGTATTCAGGGCACCTCCAGGCCACCAGAAAGTCTGACAGGAGATTGACATCAATATTATCGAAATCTCCCTTGACCTTCATTGACAAAATTAGTCATTTGTAACTCTTCTTATGCCTCAAGAATTCAAAGACTACTGCCATGGCATCAGGAACCCCACACTTCTGACGAGACTGGAACTGTGTTTTATCCAGATCGAGATGGGCAGCCAGCCTCAACAGGACTACGCATTCTGCGACCTTTGCTGGTATCGGCAGGAGATGTATCATCCTCCCCGATGTCACGACATCATACCTGGGTTTGTCTAGCTTGGGTATGAGTACTACCTCCTCCTTATGTCAGTCTGGGATATTGTACCGTAACCCGTAATCGACCAGGCATCTCAACATTACCGTATCTTTTTGTTTCCAGAACTGTAGGAAGGAATAGCCAATATCATCCTCACCTGGGCCTGTGTTCGTAGGGGATCTTGCCAGGGCAGTTTCCATCTCTTGATCACTATCCATATTGATCTCGGAATCCTCTCAAGGGTGGGGTTAACCGGAGACAACTGTTGTGCAATCAGGTCGCTAATGTCTGAGTGCTTAGTAGCATAGGACCCATCTAGACGGGCCATGGAGGGAAGGGTTCACTTAGCTTCCAGCTTCTGTGCCAACTCAAAAATGTCTAGGTCTTGGCTCTTGGCTATTTCCTCTCTGATATGCTCGAATCTAGCCCTCAGCAGGCATGCCCAGTAGACACATCGGGCCAATTTGTAGTCCTCTACCTGCTCTATCCTGCATTTGGTGTATCGACGTTGCTGGGCCACATCCAACCTCATCCTATCCAACTCGGGTGTCGACCACTCGCACTGACCTCTGCCAATGGAGGCCCATGGGAGTGCCTCTACTACTTGTCTTACTCCTTCCTACAACTTCCCATCTTCCACTCCTTGCAGGGCATCCAACTGCTTTCCAACTTTCTCCCAGACTACCTTCTTCCAGGCTGGCCTTCGACGTATGATGTTATCAGGGAGGTCAACCACCCACTTAAGGGCTTGAGTACTATGCTCACAGCCAGCGGCGTCCAGGTATTGATGCCTGACATATGGTGCCCGGTGTAGGTAAAGATCTATTCTGGAAATATCTGAGAAGGTTGGCACCTTTTAGCTGACCATGTTCATGTCGCAAGTTGGGGCCGTGAACTACAGCTTCACCCACCATCTACCCATGTTGTTATGGTCCGCATTGGGGTCCCAATCTTGGTGTCTGGTATTAAAGTCACCAAATGCAATATCTGGTTCCCTGAGTTCGTCCAACCAGCCAACAAATTGGTCCTTAGTATAGCCAGGTTGGAAGTAGACCCTAGTAAGTACTCTGCTCACCCCTTTTTCTCAATAGCCAATGCTGGTACTACTCTCTCCATACCTCACCATCTCAAACATCCCACAAATGTGGGACCGAACAAACACCTCAACACCTGACTTCTTAACAAAGGAAATCAAATCCCAACCATCAATATCTATAGGTACATGTAGTCCATTCAGATCCACCAGCAGTTCAATAATAAAAAACAAATCCATAAAAGAAAATAAATCAAACACCAGTGCCTGATTCCGACCACTCCTTCCCACATTTAATGCTATTGTCATAATATGGATTAAAAGGGGGCCTCAACAGATCCACTTGGGCCGCAAGGGCCAGAGGCATAAGGGACACCACTATCCTGATCGCGGGTGGTCCAGAAAGTATCTTCCCGGTAGGGTTTTGTGGTGGCCATGGTTTTTAAAATCCCACGCACCAGGGAAGGGGCGGGGGAGGGACGTTCCAGTTCCATACCCTTGGCCTTATTCCACTTCTGATGGGGGCCTTCATTTTCCTCATTGCTGCTGATCTCAATCAGCTGTGGTGTTGGGAACCTTCCACAGCTGCGGCGCCTTCTTCGAGCCCTACCTGACCGACCTCCCTGTTGTTCCGGTTCCTTAGCACGTTCTATTAGTGGAGCCGTCTCCTGCTTTGGAGGTGAGGACAGTGTAGCTCGGGGCAACGACCTGACTCCTGGGCACTGTTCGTATTCACTGAAGTGGTCCATCCGATCACAGAGCTAATATTGTCTTTTAGTGTGTCTACAGGCCTGGTCTACACCTCCAAGGTATTCAGGCTTGCTGCACATGTGTTCTCGGGAAAAATATACTCTAAAATAGCAGCAACAGCAGGATGGGTGACTACATGTAGCCTCAAAATGGCCAGTCTCCAAACACTTACTACAAACCTTTAGGGATCTATGTTCTTCAAACACCTAAATATTGCAGGCTCCTCCTCTCAACCAAATCTTTCCCTCAGCTAGCCTTTCTCTGATGACCTCGTTTCTTTCGACCATAAAACAGATACCACATGTCGTAGCATTAGCCTGTCTCACAGCATCGATTGATCCCATAATATCCAGTCGGAAAACTGTAACTACACTAGTGTTGGATTGCTCTAAGTCAGTGCTGAGGCCATTGCAGGCCACACTCCCAGTCCATCCCTCAACCTTCCAAATTGATCCTCATCCTGTGTCAGCAAGCGGGACACCAGAAACAAAAATCTTCACCTTTTCCAGGTTCCTCTGGAACTCAAACTCCAGGAGTGACAACTTTCTAAGGAGGTCACGCCTTGCCTTGTCAAGCTAGTTGCCTAGTTCAGTAACAGAATGTCCAGCCAGGGTTAAAAAGATACAACCAATCACAGGTCGGAAGTGCCTGGCACGGATGTATGGGGCATTGCCCTGAATCTTTCCTTGGTTGGAAAAGGTTGTGTTGATCCTGTTCCTAATAGCCTCAATGCCGACTGCTTCTGGTAGGGCAACCTCCTTGCTTGTAGTGAACTGCATAGTAATATGCCTCCCACAGGCATCTAGGGTTGGTGACGACTGTAGCGGGGCTGTTACCGGGTTGAGGAGGTCAGGAGGCCCTTGTGGAACTCATCGGTAGTCCTGTCGTGCCAGGGCTGTAGCTACCTTGATATTAGCCATGGCTGCACACCCTGACCGCACTGACAGAGCAGCAGGTGTAGCCGTCACAGGAGACGGTTCCTGTTTATCAACCTTCTTCCCCTGAGTCTTGGCTGTGATCACCGTCTCTTTCTCGCTACTAGATCCGCAGGTAGCCTTTCTTCTCCTTCTGGCAGCACCGCTTAGGCATCTACCATGTTTCCTTACCTTCCTCTTTTCTTCCTCCCCCCTATCCTCCTTTTCCAAGCGTACCGATTTGCCTTCTCCCCCACGAGCTACACATAAAGTTACCCCCCCTTCGCTGGAGGAGCTTTCACTGCTAGACTGGTGGGAGGAGGCTGCTGATAAGGGGCGGGCATAGGGAGCCTGTTCTTTCTGAGTGGTAGGAGGCTTGGACACATATGCCATCCATTTCACTACCTCCGTGAAGGTGGCTTTAGTAGTATAAGCTACTGTAGCAGTTTCCTTTCCCATAAAGAGGACAGGGAGTAGTGTAGTCCCCAACAACATAAACGGGGCATTGCCGGATATCACTGAAGAGGATTAGCAGCGGAATGACAACTTAGCTTGTAGTATCTCTATCTCTTCCCCTTGCTTGCCAACAATGTCTATCAGTGCCTTTACCGCTCATTCCAGCAGGTGTACTTGGCTCCCATAATTCACTCTGCCCTCTGGTTCTTCATTACCAAATGCAGCCCCATTATTCATCCACGCCGAGACATCATGGACTGTGTTGTCCTCAATTGATTCGGATTTGGAGGAGAGCAGGGGCTAAGTGTTGCCAGAGTGGATGTCCTCTAGTCCCTCCAACATCGATCTAATTATGCTACCCTAGTAGGGTCCGGGAGATAGAGTCCTACCTGCATCCAACATCTCACAGATGCCTGACATCATTGAGTCTGCCTGAGCCATAGTGGCATCGGCTTCCTCAGGCTGGGTATCTGGGAGTTGAACTTCCAATAATGTTTGGGCGTCTTGCAAGGCTTCCTGGGAGCTCAATAGCTGTCCTTTAGGTAAAGTACACTTCCTCGGTGGCGATGATGTGATTGCCGGAGAGGGGGCATGGATGCTGTTGCCTAGTCCAGTTGCTTCCAAATTTCGTCCTTCTTCCAAATCCATGGAACTGTCTCGAGCCAACACCTCAGAGGTAGACAGGACGTCCTCGGTTATCAGTGGAGATGGTGGGGGTGGTGTAGCCTCAATGGTCGATGGGAGGCTCACACATGGGGGAATGGCCAGGCAACCGTGATGTACGTCAAGTGGCAGGCCTGGGAGGGCTGGAATGATCTGCTTTTTCCGGCCTTCATCGACATTGATGGCAGTTAAAAACTGTGGCCTGAGAACTGGAGTAGCAGATCATTTAGTGAGGGATGCTCACCACCACACAGCGTCGGGTCCCAGCAGTGGGAGGATTGTAATCCTCATCCCCAGGGTCATCTAATTTGAACTTTGTGGTCTCATGGAGAGCACCTTCGCCAGACGAGATCCCGGCCAAAACGGAAGGGGTGGCAGATCATGAACTTGCCTCAACTGTAGCCGTACTCGCGGCGGGCAGTATGGATGATTTAGAGATGATGGCTTGAGAGTCCTTTGGGGGGGAGGGTACTGGGGCTGCAGAATATTCCTAGCCGTGATCAGAGTTGAACCGAACAAAGAGTCCTGTGGTAGTGTCATTGTTCATGCCACACATGGCTGAATAGCCTCTCCCAATTAGGAAACCTCTCACCAAAACCTGCACTTCTTTCATCATGGCAATTGTCGTATCAGCGACAGTTTGCCGAACCAAATCATCAAACTATGGGTTTAGCACATTTTGACACCTGTGACAGTGGTAATACTGTAAGAATTTAAAGTTCCCTTTGGGTTTAACATATGACCATGTAGTTGTGGGGATAAGGCCATGGCCAGCCTGAGTAGCAGGTGCAAGAGACAGGGCTGTACAGACTGTCTCAAGTGAGGAAGAGGGGTTGGAGTTGTACCAGATGGGGGACGACATCCTTGAAGGGGGAGAAGAATCTGTGGAAGAGGAGGCTGTCGAAGATGCCATCCTCACCCAAACTATACTCAGTGATTACCGGGACCAGGCCATGGATATCTCACACCGAAGTGCCTTCGAAGAGAGAACAACTAACTTCTTACCGACTACCCGAAACGAAAAAACACAAACAAGTAACAGCAATGAAGTATTTATTGCGAGCGTAATAAGGTAAAGTATTGGTATGCTCACTTCCGACGTGGAGTGCAAGAAGTAGGAAAAGTACTTAGAACAAAGCGTGAAGAACTTATCCTCCTCGGCCGCATCGACCTCCTTATATAGTGTTCTTCCCACCCCTAGCCATGTGACCCAAAGTGGTCATATGCGCGAAACCAAATCATAACAAACTAATCATGTGACCAAAGTGATCACATGCTCAAAACCCATGACCTCGTAGCAAGGTCATGTGTGAAAACTCATAAACCAATCATAATACAATAAACAAATCATATGACTCAAATGAGTGACATGTGCAAAACCCATGACCTCATAATGAGGTCATGTATTAAACATAATTCATATGTGCGAGTCAAATCCGCAAGGCCCATGTCCTATGACTCATATTTGAGCCATGTGCAAAATATAACAAATCATAATATAATAAATCATATGACCTAAATGAGTCATATGCGTAAAACAATAACATACCTATCACTCATAATCATGGGTCATGTGAAAACCTTTTCCGTCCTAAGCCAGATTTGTGACATTAGCTCCTCTTCCGCTAAGCCTGAGTCCCATCAGGCTTTATCCTCATGTTTCAATAGTTCCCGTCCCGCCGAAGGCATGGACCTCTGGAACCTATTTAGCATGTCATCTGCTTCCTGCTATCTTACCATTACTGTTTCCACGGTGAGGTTTGACATCTTGATCGTGGGCCATAGGATATCATTCAGCTATCTCAGCTCCACGATCGTTTTATCGTTTGCCGAAATTGTGGCCTCGGCTTGGCCCAGTTGTTCTTGGAGTCCTCAGATTTGCCTGTGCAGGCTTTTGGTATCTGGTTCTGTTTCCGTAGATGAAATTTGGGCTCCCCCATCCCAGGGCCTCATTCTCAAGACCCTAGCCCTCTGCCATATCATGGCTTCCTTTCTATCTAACTCTTTCTTTGTTCCATCCTTCTGTGGGTAGTATCCCCCAGTGACTTAATCCTGTGCATCTTACATGTATTGTTGAAGCACTGTTTCCAGTACTTTAGGGCATGGTCTGGGTGGAGACCATACTTTTTGTATTATCTTGGAAACCATCCCGAGCCTTCCTTTTTTCCATAGTATGTGGGACATCCATCATCGTAGCATACCATCCATGACATAGACTTATGCTGAACTTATTTTTCCCTTTCCTGGTATTCTTCATCGGTTGGCCCCATGAATGAGTATTCAGGGCTGGTTGGTGTGGTTTGGCTGGGGCTATCGCCCCAGCCCTCGTGAGGTAGCAATGGTATGGGAGGCTTACTCTCGCCTTTGTCTTGGTTGAACGTGATTGTCAGCTGGGCCGGGCTTCCCTGAGTATCACTGGTGGAAGGTTGAGAGGGCATCTTGTTCGTGTTCAAGGTTTTGTGCATAGTACCAAGTTTTATCGTGTTTCAGTCAATATTCCGTTCACTTGGCTCAGTATTAGAGGTGACCGTGGCAGAAGCTTGAATTGACTATTTCATTGAGCTCCTTTTCTGATTATCTATCGCGTTCGATTGCAGGGGGAGGAATAGTGTTTGGAGAGAAACTTGCTATCGTTGTGTAATTCAAGGAGTGAGATGTGGAATGTATTGTGTATTCTGATGGAGGGGCAAAGGTTGAGTTTATAAGCTCGGTTGCCTACCCTTTCCAGTATCTTAAATGGCTCGATTTTCTAGTAGTCCAATTTCCTTGATGGTCGCGTCGTATGGATATTGCGGGGTATTAGGCATACCACATCTCACAGTTGTATGTTTAGATCCGGTCTTCAGTGTTTATTATATTGTTCTTTTGGCGATTGTTGTACTTGACTCATTTCATATTGTAATATGTTGTGTAATTTTTGCATGTCTGTTTTATTCAGTATTATACTGTTAATCGTATGATATGTGGTCTGACTTTGTGGATATTATCTGTAATTCGTAAAGAAGAGTGTCGTGCCAATTGTTTCTTGTTAGCTATTGTTATATGCAAATTCAGCCATCGATAGCTGTTAGTATCAATCATCTTGTTGGTATTTGACATAGGCCCGTAAATATTGTTTGAGTATTGCCTTTACTTGTTCCGTTTGTCCATACATTTGTGGGTGAAATGCTGTGCTCAGCCTGTTTTGTATCCCCATTTCTCCGGTTATTTCTTTCCACAGTCCTGATGTGAACAACATTCTTCTGTCTGTAATGATATTCCTTGGGAAGACATGAAGTCGGAAGACTTCTTGGAAGAATGTTTGTATAAAATCCCACATGTCCATATCTTTTCTGACCGAAATGAAATGACTTATTTTGGTCAGACGATCCACCACAACCAGGATGCTATCGCAGTTCTCCAATAACGGTAGGTCCGTGATGAAATCCATAGTGATTGTTTCCCATGGTCATTCGGGAAATTCGTTCAATTTGAGCAATCCATGTAGTGCATGTTTAGCTGTTTTTGTCCTTTGGCATATGTCTTAATTCTTGACATATCTTTTGACATCTTCGTACAGTCCTGGCCAATACAATGACCGCTTGATGAATTCTGTAGTTTTTGCTGTTCCTCCATGTCCTGCCATTCGGAAATCGTGGTGGTATCGTATGATGTCTGTTCTTATCTTTTATTCTTCCAGAATCTATTGTTTTCCATTGTACCACATGTTTCCATCCTCCTATTGGCATAAACCCAGAGCAATTCCTTTCATCTCCTTTTTTCCTTCCTTGAATGTTTCTCTTATTGCCTGAATTGTTTTTTCTCTTTCGTTCGCCTTTTCGATTTCCTTTTCTTCTGTTGATATGAATGGGATAACCTCCATTGCCTCGAAGTAGGTTTTTGGTAACAGTGTTCTGGATTTTTGTTTGATTCTTTTGTCTTCTTTTATTTGTGGCTTATCACTTGTAATCCTTGTGAGAGCGTCTGGCTTTCCGCACTCTTTCCCTAGTCGGTATTCAATTTTGAAGTTGTATTTGTTGAGGTGTTCTATCCATCTTATCTGGCTGTCGTTGAATTCCTTCGTAGTCATGAATGGGACCAGATTCTTGTGGTCGGTTAGAACTCGGACTAGATAGTTGTTGTTTAGAATATATCTCTTGCATTCCTTTAATGCTTGAACTATTACTAATAGCTCTCTGTTTGCAATGTCGTAGTTGCATTCTGTGGGAGTCATTATCTTGGATCGATGAAACACTGGCCTCCATTTTCTGTCTTCGCATTGTTGCAATAGTATTCCTGAATACACATATTTCGCGGCATGTGTTTTGATCATGGTTCTTCAGTTTAGGTCAAAGTCTACCAGTATTGGTGCTGAGGTCAGATGTGTCTAAATGGTATAGTATGCTTTTTGTTCTGTTTCTTTCCATTCCCATTTCTTGTCTTTCTTGGTTAGGTTATAGAGTGGTTTTGCAAGCCTGCTAAACACTTCTATGAACCTTCGATAAATGTTGCAGAATCCCATAAAGCATTGAACCTCAGTTTGTTGTTTGGTTTGGCCCAATCCCATATTGCTACTGTTTTGAATGGGTCGACCTTGACCTGGCTCCTACTGAAGATGAATCTGAGGTATTCGGTTTCTTCTTTATGGAATTCGCATTTTGTTGGTTTGATCTTCATTCCTGATGCTTGTATTGCGCTCCTAATGTTGCTGACATCCTTCTGATGTTGTTGCATGTTTTCCGAGTAGATGAGTACATCATCTAAGTATACAATGCAACATATGTCGAGGTACTTATTGAGTACCTTGTTGATCCATCTTTGAAATGAAGCCGGTGCATTGGTTAGCCCAAAAGGCATAACTAAGTATTCGAACATCCCATATATTGAGGAAAATGTAGTCTTCCATTCGTCTTGTGCCTTAATGTATATATTGTAGTATGCATCCTTGATGTCGAGTTTGGTGAAGTATTTTGCTAACTGTAGTCTATCCAGTTCCTCTCCAATTAAGGGTAGTGGATATCAATCTTTCTTGGTAACTGAATTAAGGACTCTGTAGTCCACGCCGAGTCTCATTTTTCCATCTTTCTTTTTGATGAATAGTATTGGGGATCCTCCTGATGCCAAGGAGTCCCTGATCCATCCTTGCTTTAGGTTTTGCTCGATGTACTTTCTATGTTCTTCAAGCTCCGCTTCTTCTAGTTGGTATAACCTCTTGTAGGTAATCTCTTGTAATTTTTCCCGTTTTCTCGTCTTTGTCCAGCTGAATTTCGTGATCGATTCCTGGTCTTCGAGGTGGTTGCTCCGTAGCTTCCTCTTCTTGCAATAGGTTCGTGAATTGATGATATTTCTTTGGAATCAATTCTTTCCATCCCTTTTTGCTTTGGTATTTCTTGTCTTGGATTGCTAGTTCCATGCTGATGTTGATTTTCGCTAGAACCGCTTTCTCATCTTCGTATGTCCATTTCAGAATTCCTATTGTATCTCCTCTGAGATAGTACCATCCAAAAGCTTGTACTGTGATCACTTTGATCTCAATTATTTTTGTTGTATCGGGCTGGTTCAGGTCTGTACTTCTAAATCCCATGTTTCCTCGTATGGTTTCTTTCAGTTAATCTACTTCATGCAGATCCTCTTTGTTGATTTTTTCGATGATCAACTGTCCGATTCGATTGCCTTTATGGACTTCGTAGTCCTCTTGAGCTAGGTTGGCCACGACCACTTTGATTTCACCTGTATAGTCCTCATCGATCACCTCTGCCATGGTTATAAGTCGATGCTTGACTGCTAGACCACTGTGGAGTGCTATCCGTCCATAGATACCTTCTGGCAGTCCAATGGCTATTCCTGTTGCTATTATTACCTGCTCATTAGCAGGGATCTTGGTTTCTTTGTTGGTATACAGGTCATGTCCTGCTGCCCCTTTGGAACCCTTGGTAGGCACCTTTACCCCTTGGTCCAGGTTTTGTATCCCGGCTCTCTTATCTTGTCTCATCTTGGGGAACTTTACATGCAAAGTTTCTTCTTTGGCTTCCAATGTCGGTGTCGAGTAGACCACAGGTGAACTGTTGAGATATCGTGTCGCACACATTTTGCTGGTGAAGGTTATCTGATTCTGGTTCCAATCGATCGTCGGGTTATGTTTTCGTAACCATGGCATCCCTAGGACTATCTCATGGTTCTCGAAATCTGCTACCTAAATGGTTGCCATTTTCCTATGGCTATCAATGTCCATATCTACTGTCGCTATATGGGTTATAGGACCCATTGCACTTGGCTTTCCATCTGCTATATAGACCTGTCTCGCTTTCTTCACTTTCTTGGTATGGAGGCCATATTTGTGGCGGATTTCCTGGTCAATGAAATCTTTGGTAGCCCCTGAATCAAGTATTATATATATCGTTGTTGCTTTATGCTTTTCATTGTGTATTCTCGTTTTGATCATCATATGATCTCCGTCTTCTTTTCCCCTTTGCGTGTATAGTGCCCTGTAGTAGTTCACTAACTTGATGGGTTTTCTAGGTACACATTTTGGGTCTCCCAGACCACCGTTTACTGGGAACCCTTGTCGTTTTCCCTTGGTAAATCTTCTGCGAGTATTTCGCAAATGTTGCTCCTCTTTTGAGTTTGAAAGCGATTGTTTCCAACAGCTCTGTTCCCTTTGTATCCTCTGTGTGGTCAGCTTCTGCATTCTCGTATCCGATATACTGCTTTTCCGCACCTGAAGGAGAGTTTCCCATACATTCTTCTCGCGTATTCTTCCATTGACAGGTTCAGAGTGAGTCCTGTTCTTGATTTATCCAACTCTATTGGTTTGCCTCGTGGTAATGCTCTGCTTTCACCTCCAGCTGCTTCAGGTCTGAAGGTTCCATCAATGTTTCTGGATAATTGGGCCACTCTATGTACTATGGTGTTCTCCGCGTTGTTTCGAACTACGTTTAGTTTGCTTTCTTTATTTGTCGCCCATCATGCAAATTGTTCTGCTGTTGTGTAGTGCAAATCAGAGATTCCCCATGCCTCTCGGAGTCTCTCCCTATAGTTCCTTAGGAGGATGATGTAGAGGGTAGCATCATTAAACTCTGCCTCATATGCCAATAGTTGGCATTCATTCCAGTATGCTGAAAAGGTCTCTTTTCTTTGTTGGAATTTCTCCAGCTTTCATCATGCTGTCTCCTTAGCATTGGGATCTCCGAATTGTTCAAAGAGTGTTGCCTTGAATTCCTTGTACATGATGCATTCCCTCTGTTTCCTTCCATCTTGGAAGGGTATGATCCATTGTCTCGCGAGTCCTCTGAGTAGAGATTCCACATAAGGAATCTTGAACTCATCATGGTATTCTCCATATCCCTTGACAGCGAAATACCCTTCGCATTGTGCCAGGAATATTCGTGGCTTCTCTTCGGTTCCTTCATATGTGTCAGGTTCTTTTACTTTCAGTCGTTGTATATTTCCTTGTCCTGTATTTCGTGTTGCTGCCAGAACTGCCTGAAACTGATTCTCAGTCATTCAAAGTATGCTAGTACCTGGTGCCGGAGCAGCCAGGGCAAGTGGCACTGGTACTGCAGATTCCACCCTTCCCTTAGGTAGTAGGGTTCCTGCAGGAGAGCTATTGACTGCTGATCCCTTCTCTGGAATTACTGGGCTTGCTGCCCTTGAGGGCTCTGCTGAAACGTGATCTAGGGCATCGCTAAATCCTCCTAAGATAAGGTTTTTGTCCTCGATGTCTATTACTCTTTCCCTATCTGGGTTGAAGGATGCAGTCTTGTATCGTTTGATGTCACACTAGGTGATGCAAGGTAATATAATGATCCCTCTTTGGATGGTTAGTTCTTGGCAATGGGGAACGATACTTCTCTATTCTTTCCTCTTCTTGTTTTGTCTTACAATAGCCCTAGGCCTCTGAGTAACGATAAATATTGCAATAGAGATAAAGATGGTAAAGGTGTTTTATATTCATTAAAGTAATAAGTAGGAAAAGCACTTAGAATTCAATCAAATTTGATTTAAACTCGCACCGCCAAGACAGGCATACGATGAGCCCCTGCCACTACAGGGATGCCGCTAACTGGTATACCACTTATCCTAAGCTAACGAAGTCTACTGTCCCGCACCTACCATCCCCAAGTCATTCCCGCACAAGAACTAATTACAAGACCATCAAACAACCAAGCACCTGTCCCGGTCCAAGTCCATAGCCCATCTGATATCAAGCCAACTAGCACTAAGCGTAGCCAAAGTCGAGCGAAAGACTAACCTGATCAGGTTCCTCGTCTAACAAACATAAAATCACTACCACCCAGTCTAAAAACCGTCCCGCAACACCTCCTCCATAGTAGAAAAGCAACAATACACATACAAACTAATACTACTGGCGACACAATGGCAGGTAGGAGGCAACCAACATTTCAACCTCTCGCACCCACATGCCCAGCCATCAACCCTATGAACCCACTTTGCCAGTTGCCTCCGCAGAGTGTACCTGTGAGGAGGACCTCTACCTGCTGCCTGTCCCCCAAACAAAACAACACAAACAAAAGAAATACATAGAGATGGTGACAGACCGAAAAGGTCAGTGGGGTCTATATCCCATCCATGGTGCCATGCCCCCTCCTGCCCAACCCGTAGCCAAACCAAAGAAACCAAACAAACCTGTCAAAACCCAATGCACAGATCCAAACAGGTCCAACTAGAGGGTCGCAACCAACTATCCGTACAGGTAACTATCAGCCAACCGGTCCATCGGGGAGCTTTACAGTACTCAGCAACTTCACCCAACAGCACAAGCCAGACTGGAATACGTAATGAGACCTTGTGCAACCTGACACAGGCCCAACCGGTGCTCATTGGTACCTCTCCCCCCCCAATCAGCTCCCCCCAAGCCCCACACACCAGATGTCATAAAGCCCATCCAGCCCCTCCAGCCCCTCAGACAGATCAACCATCCAATAGCTACAGGCCAGCCAATACATAGTCCCATCAGGCAGCCACTGGTCTTGGCCACACTAATGGAGCCCCAACCGTCAACATCGTATAGTGGAGGGGGGCCCACCAGCCACAGCCGGAAGCTACAAAGGAGGTAGCACCCATACCCGAAAGCGTCGGCACCAGCCACACCATTAATCCAGCGGAACTGAAGTCCAACCGAGTCGGGAAAGAGTCAGCAGAGCCAACTAAAGCCAACCCCACAGGTCAGGCTACAGGCGTGAACTGAATGACAGGAAAGAGATATGGCCTACTGACTCAACAAGAAGGAGGAGAGCAAACGAACAGAAGCAGACAAACAGAAGGTAGGCCCCACTTGCAATGGGTGAAGCCACCAACTACAATCCACAACAAAACCACCCAACCAGACAGACAACGCCAGTGCCTAGCAGCCAATCGTTTCACACGACAACAGGCAGCAACAGAATACCACACCAGGAGGTAAGATTTTTCAGGGTCAAAGCCATCCCTACTGAGACAGGGAGGAGACACCTGACTGAATCACTGTAGATGCTACAAGGACAAAATATCCAAGGGAATAGCGATAAACAACATCGTAGGATTCCAACTGTAGAAAGATAATTTAACGAGGAGGGGCTGGGCAGGTACCGCCCTGCCACCTAAGGAATGATGCGGCCAGTACGATGAGTTGATACTCGGGAAGGTTATCAGTTTAACCCAAGGGCGTTTTGTATTGTGAGAACTATGGACTCCATTAAAACCCAACAAGAAACATAAGCTGACCTAGAGAATTACAAGGGTGATCCTGCCAAACAAAATGTTCAATCCCCTCCAATCGAATGCGAAACCTGAGAGTAGATAATAGACAGGAAGCCGAAGAAATTTTACCAAAAGGGGCTGGTAGGTGACCGTGATGAATAGCTTGAAGTGCCAGTATCATGAGATAACCAGCAGGCAATGAAACGAGAAGCAAACAAGTAATCTGCCACGCAACGCCTAGCAGACCTCAACACCAAACACCCCAGGAACTACTAAGCGAACTCAGATATCTCTTCCAGAATCTAAGGCATCAAGGCCCATCATGGGTGCGAAAGAACCGCTAGGAGCGAAGCGACGGCAAGGACGAGGAAAAGTAGTTAGAACAAAGCGTGAAGAACATATCCTTCTCAGCTTCATCGGCCTCCTTATACAATATTCTTTCCACCTGTAGTCATGTGACCTAAAGTGGTCATATGCGCGAAACCAAATCATAATAAACTAATCATGCGACCAAAGTGATCACATGCTCAAAACCCATGACCTCATAGCAAGGTCATGTGTGAAAATCCATAAACCAATCATAACACAATAAACACGTCATATGACTCGAATGAGTCACATGTGCAAAACCCATGATCTCATAATGAGGTCATGTGTTAAACATAATTCATATGCGCAAGGCATACCCACAAGGCATACTTGTAAGGCAAACTCACCAGGCACACATCCCATGACTCATATTTGAGCCATGTGTGAAACATAATAAATCATAACATAATAAATCATATGACCTAAACGAGTCATATGGGTAAAATAATAACATACCTATGACTCATAATTATGAGTCATGTGAAAACCTTTCTGTGCCAAGCCACATTCATGATATAGGATATGGAGGTCTGCTGAATAGGAAGCTATTTGCCTTTAGAGGATAGAGCTGTAGGCTTAGAAGATATAGTTTAGAGAGCATAATTTGCGTCTGTAGTATGTTCTGGAGATTAAATCAATGTTCAGTAAAATTGTAACGTATTCGGAAGATACTAATCCTGTTTCAAGGTTGTTGGATAGAAGTGTTTCTTGGCTGGTCACCACACATTTCCCCTACAGCAATGATTTCACAACCCTACCCCTCTTAGCATATCAACTACTCCAATACCACTATGTTTATATTAGGTGGAGGCAACCTGTATCGACCCAGAGTTGCCTATGCCAACGAAGATTTGTTTCTTTAGACCAAGATGGTCTAGAAAGGCACAAAATATACTCATTTCCTTGATAACTACTAAGAGTAGGTAAAGTAGAATAGAATCATAGGAATAATATTATATTGCTAAGGCCTCTTCTCTTTTGCTTGATAATGCCTAAAAGCTTGAAAGATACTTTAATCTTTATATTCGGCATCTGAGTGTTCACGGACCATATCTATCTATTATACAAATTATGTACCTCTCTGATTATACTTCCTGTAACGTGTTTGGAAGGTGCTAGTCACATTATCAGTAAAGCTACAATAGTTGGCAGGTGGCCTGCTCCACCAGAGAGGAGGTGAGAGCTGAGAACTGAATGAGATTTTGAAGGTGTACTAAGGAACAAGAAGTAACCATTCAACCAAGCATATTGAAATACTGTCTGTCAAAGTCTGCCTTTTCCATTGTGGAATCAAGCAGTCTTTAAATACACAAATCTGTTCATATCTAGCATGAATGAAACTAATCAAAGGTATCAATTGATATACTTTGGTAAAACTAATTAATTATTAAGTGATACTTAAAACAAAACATAAAACAAAACCAAGTATCAAACAATACTTAAAACAAACCAAATATCAAAGCGATACTTAAAACAAAACCAATAACCAAGTACCAGTACTGGTTACACTTCCAACATTGGGTATTCTTCCAAGCTGTGAATACCTGGAGACCATGAAAGCCACCACACCCTGTCTGATAAATACTATTATTGTAACGTATTCGAAAGGTGCTAATCACGTTATCAGTAAATGGTATGATAGTTGGCAGGTAGCCTGCTCTCCCAGATAGGAGGTGAGAGCTGGAAAGTAAAGTAGGCTTTGAGGATGGACTGAGGAACAAAGAGGTACCCGTTCAACCAAGTATACTGAAATACTGTCCGTTGAAGTCTGTCTTTTCTATCGTGGAAATAGGCAGTCTTTAAATACACAAATCCTGTTCATGTCTAGTATGAACAAAACTAATTAAAGGTATCATGTGATATTCTTTGGTAAAACAAATCAAGTACCAAAATCATACTTAAAGCAAAACATAAAACATAACTAAGTATCAAGCGATACATAAAACAAACAAAATATTAAAGTGATACTTAAAACAAAACATCAAACAAAACTAAGTATCAAAGCGAGACTTAAAATAAAACATAAAACAAAACCAAGAACCATGTACCCATACCAGTTACAATTTTGCTAATTAGTAGTATGCAGTCCCCAATTGTAATTATCTGATTTTCAGAGTCTTTAGACTTTGTAGCCTAGTTCTCAAGTCTAACAGAGTTGGCCCCACTTGTCTCCCTTATGAATAAAACAATCGGTTTTGTAACCTGTTCGCAAGGTGCTAGTCACACTATTGGTAAAGATACGATAGTTGGCCGGTGGCCTGCTATACCAGAGAGGAGGTGAGGGCTGAAAACTAAAGGAGATTTCGAAGGTGTACTAAGGAACAAAGAAGTAACAATTCAACTTAGTATATTGAAATACTGTCTGTCAAAGTCTACCTTTTCCATTGTGGAATCAGGTGGTCTTTAAATACACAAATCTGTTCATGTCTAGTATGAACAAAACTAATTAAAGGTATCAATCGATACACTTTGGTAAAACCAATTAAGTATCAAGGGATACTTAAAACAAAACATAAAACAAAACCAAGTATCAAACGATACTTAAAACAAACCAAGTATCAAAGCGATACTTAAAACAAAACATAAAACAAAACCAAGTATCAAAGCGATACTTAAAACAAAGCATAAAACAAAACCAATAACTGAGTACCCGTACCAGTTATAGGTTTCATCTGTGGGTTGTATCTGCAGAGGTATTTGTAAATTCAACTGTCCTAAGTTGCTGTTAGAAATACCAGAGCCCGATACCTAGGAACCACCCTAAGTAGGGTAACATCACTTGGGATCGGAATCTCTGGTCTCCAACACCCCCCTCCGGCTCCCTTACGGGGCCCGCATGTCATCATATATATCAATCTCAGTTCTGTCCTGCGACTATATTATTACAGAATTGCAGGTATTAGAATAACACCATATATGTTGTCGCTGTCCATTTGACCGGATCCTGCATGCAGGACATATGAGAGGGGACCTTCGGCCAGGTCTGAGAAGTGGAACAGAGTGATTCCGTCAACTACCCGGAACCTACTTGGCTTCAAAGACATGACACCTTAGGCATGGGCTACAAGTAACGGGACGATTTCGCACAAAGAGATGGTATCAAATGGTAAAGGATCTCTACTAGAGACCAATACATTTACATCCTTCAGAAGAGTCTAGAACTCCAAAGGACACTACCAAAGAAGCTAACGAACTTCACGGAGTGTTGCAACTGGGTTTCGGAATATGTCGTAACCATGGGGTGATTCTCAATACTACAATGGTTACTGAAACCTACTACTCAGAGAGCAACCAAGAGTTGCCGACCGAGGGATTAATTACCAATCTGGTGGAATAGCTTCCTGCGTGTTGATAGGAAGTCTTCCAGAGAAAATCTATTGGTTGGGTATGAAGTTACAAAGAATTGGAGTTAGACAACCTACAATTGTTCTAATGACGACCACCTTTGCAGATATAGCCGCGGATAAAACTGATGATTTTATCAATGGCAAAGACAATTGGAGCCAACTCAGTTCGACTTAAGAACTAGGCCACAAGTCTAAACACCCTGCTAATCGGGATATTACTATTGGGGACAGTACGTTTCCTAACAAGAAATATCGTAATTACCGAAGAGGGTGTGATGGTTTTCAGGGTCCATAGTTGTTTGCACCTTGGAAGAAAACTCGACGTTGCGAATTATGATTGAAGAGGTACATAGTTGTATGATAAATAGATATAGTCCCGAACACTCAGACACGGAATATAAATATCGAAGTACCTCCTAAGCTTTAGACATCATCAAGCAACGGAGAAGAGACATTAACAATATAATATTGTTTTTACGATTCTACACTACTTTACGTATTTTACTTCACTCCTAGTAGTCATAAACGAAACGAGCAAAGTCTGAGCCTTCCTAGACAATCTCTGTCTACAGAAACGAATCTCGATTGGCCTAAACAACCTTGAAGTCTATCAAATTGTCTCCGCCTAACAGTTGCTGACTTTAAACCTCCATAGCTTTAAATTCAACCAATAGATATCTTTCAGATAACTTTCTATCAATTCAAAGGTATCTATTTTATCAGATTTGTTAGATAATTCCTTGGTTACTCTGGGTAGCAGGATTTCCATTCTTGTTTTAGTTTTGAGAATTATTCCCACAACTATAATGCATTTCTGGGCCCAGTTGTAGCACTCTGCAAAGTCAATTGACTTCTGCAGTAGTCTTTCTCACAGTTCTAGACTTTTCTAGTTATTATAGAGTGGGTGCAAATGTATCGACTTCTCGTCAAGATTCTCATATATTCCAGACCATATCTCTGTGCGAAAAAGTCCTGTTACTTACAGCCTAGACTCAAGATCTTACATTTTTGATGCCTGTTAACTTCCTAAGTAGTTGACAGACTTACTCGATTCTACTTCTCAGACTTCGTTGAAAATCTCCTCTCATAAACCCCATGAATAGGACCTGGTCAGAGGTGCTACAGCTATACATATACAGTATTATTCTTACACCTAGAATTTCGTACTACTATAGTCACTGGACACAACTGAGATAAATATGTGTGATGTGCAGGTCCTATAAGGGGCCAGAGGGGGGTGCTGGAGTCCTGAAATTCCCATTCTGAGTGGGGTTATCTTACTTAGGGCAGTTCCTAGGTATCGGATCCCAGTACTCCTAACAGTTTGACTACTAGTTAGTTCTATACATTAAACACCATATGTAATAATATCTGCTATGATACCTATAATGACTCCATATTAGGATGTTACTCCTATAATATGAAAATCCTGAATGTCCTTGGTCAGAACATCTCCTCCATTGAATTCACTTATCTTCAACTAAAGTTGTAACATGTTCGCAAGGTGCTATTCATGTTATCGGTAATAGGTATAATAGTTGGCAGGTGGCTTGCTCTACCAGAGAGGAGGTGAGAGCTGAGAACTAAATGAGGCTTCAAGGGTGTACTGAGAAAACTAATAAGTAACCGTTCAACCAAGTATATTGAAATACTGTTTGTCGAAGTCTGCTGTTTCCGTCATGGAATTAAGCAGTTTTTTAAATACACAAATCTGTTCATATCTAGCATGAACAAAACTATTCAAAGATATCAAATGATATACTTTGGTAAACCAAATTAAGTATCAAAACAATACTTAAAACAAAATTTAAACAAACTAAGTATTAAACAATACGTCAAACAAACCAAGTATTAAAGCAATACTTAAAACAAAACATAAACCAGAATCAAGTATCAAAGCAATACTTAAAACAAAACATAAAATAAAACCAAGTATTAAATGATATTTAAAATAAAACATAAAATGAGACCAATAAGCAAGTACCGGTACTAGTTACAAAAGTAGTACAATATGCAATAGTAAAATTGGGTATAATAGAGAACACGGCATATGCTGAAAGTATGTGGAACTGGAGTGGCATAATCTAGAAATGGATAAAAGGCAGTTTGTTTTTCTTTTGTTACTTGTTTTTATTCATTCATCCAAACTGTCTCTCTTTCCTCTCTTGCTTGTATATGGGTCATACTGGTTTCTCCTATTTTTTATTCTATATTGTTTTCATTATGAGAATATTTCTCCCATTAGGATATTGAAATTCATCCTTACATCTTTGTCCTGCCATTCAAGTTAAGTCAATATTGTCCAAATCGCTGCTGTAAACCTTGTTGTTAAAAATGGGTAAGGTACCAAAGTTGACTAGTAGTCAGCTCTACTAGAGAGGAGACAGGTGTTACAAACTAAAGGAGTCTTCAAAGGTGTAAAGGAAAAACTAAAAAGTAACCATTAAACTAAGTTTATTGAAATACTGTCCATTGAAGTCTACCTTTTCTATCCTGGAATCAGGTGATCCTTAAACACACAAATCTGTTCATGTCTAGCATAAATGAAACTAATTAAAGGTATCAAATGATATGCTTTGGTAAAACCACTTAAGGATCAAAATAACACTTAAAACAAAACACAAAAGAAAACCAAGTATCAAATGATACTTAAAACAAAACATAAAACAGAACTCTTAACCGAATACCCATACCGGTTGCAAAAACTCGCAGGAATATTTCCTAAATATTATAAAGATCTCTGACAATATCACCTCTCTTGGGAGTAATGTGTGTACTGTATTTTTTCTCGTTATATGGTTTTTCGCCAAGCATATTGCATGCTGAGTACGTATAGGTTGGACCTAATAAATGGAGCTAAGATTGAAGATCAGTCTGAAAAGATCTGACAGGTCAACCTTATCTGTGGAGAGTACCAATAACAACATCACGAGTAATTGCAATCTAGCCACCAAAATGGCCTTTTCTATGCTTTTTCTGGCCCTGTTTATAATCCTTCTTCTTTTATTTGCCATTCTGAGAATTGCAATACGACCCAAGCTTTGGGCGATTCCCCATGAGGTCAATATTCAGAATCCCAGTACACAACCACCACCAGCTGAGCTAAGAAAGAAATTGTGACCAGGACCAAAGCCTCAACCATTGGAAGCTCGCTCGTTCAGGCAGCGCCTCGGGCCAATTAAGAACATCCATCGCTCATATAGCAAGGCACGAAAGCTGGAGGTGATTCTTTTCTTGCTACATCACAGTGTTCCAAGAAGCTCAGAGGTTGCAAATACCCAGTTTCGTCAGCCAACCCAAAGCGAAGCTTCAATATATTGGAAAATCCCAGAAACTACTATTCAACAATAGTGGACTGCCCGACACACTATAGTCGCACAATGTGGTACCTCAGGCAGGCAAAAGTCACTTCGGTGGATGTGCAGATGGCCAGAAATGGAGAAGTAATTATTTGACACCTTTTTGGACGAACGACAAAAAGGGAAATTAATCCGGCCAGGATGGTTCAGAAATAAGGGACGTGAACTATTTTGTTAAGCACTAT
>NW_003299063.1:179398-208481 GCF_000151645.1 Tuber melanosporum
CACAAGGTTCCCTGATGAGGATGAAAAGATTAGTCATTAATTGGCTCGATTCAAATCAACTGAACTCTCAACCAAGAAATTTATTCGAAAGAGCTTGCCTTACTACGGATGTCAGTCAGTCCCGCCTTTCAAATATACTGAATTTGGATGAAACATCTATTCCTTTTGAGTATTTGGATGGCAAAACATACAAAATTAAAGGAAGCAAAACAGTATCTGAAAAGTCTGACAGGAGTGGATGGGATAAGAGACAGGCTACTCTTATCCTGTATATTTTTTGTAACTGGTGCGGGTACTCGGTTATTGGTTTTGTTTTAAGTATCGCTTTGATACTTGGTTTGTTTTAAGTATTGTTTGATACTTGGTTTTGTTTTATGTTTTGTTTTAAGTATCACTTTGATACTTGGTTTGTTTTAAGTATCGTTTGATACTTGGTTTTGTTTTATGTTTTGTTTTAAGTATCGCTTTGATACTTGATTTTGTTTTATGTTTTGTTTTAAGTGTCGCTTTAATACTTAACTAGTTTTACCAAAGTGTATCGATTGATACCTTTGATTAGTTTCGTTCATGCTAGACATGAACAGATTTGTGTATTTAAAGACCCCCTGTTTCTACAATAGAAAAGGCAGACTTCAACAGACAGTATTTCAATATACTTGGTTGAATGGTTACTTCTTTGTTCCCCAGTACACCCTTGAAGCCTCCTTTAGTTCTCAGCTCTCGCCTCCACTCTGGAAGAGCAGGCCACCTACCAACTATCGTATCTATTACTGATAACCTGCTTAGCACCTTGCGAATACGTTACATCTTTGCTGATGGGGTCTCAAGAATTAAGCTAAAAATTATTTTTCACACAACTAGTGGAAGTAATATACGAAAAAGGAAGACCATCTCTGAAATACTGAAGTGTCTGTAGAGTTGAATAGTACTGCATATAATAATAAAAAGCTATTTCTTGCGTTCATTGACGATGAACTTTTTCCTGCACTACATAATTCAAAAAACCTAAACCCATTCCCTTATCCTGATCATGTAAGTCTTCTACTCATGGATGTTGCAGGGTTTCATACTAGAGAAGCAGTTCTGGAAAAGCTTCATTCCGCTCGCATCACCACCTCACTAATTCCTTCTGGCTGCACCGGGCTGCTTCAACCACTCGATACGGGGATTAATAAGCCATTTAAAGGCTATCTCCGGGAGTATACAGATATATATACTAACAACCACTCCGACTCTATTGGAAAATGGAGTGTTAGTGACAAGCGAGTCATGATTACCCATGTTGTGGCCCAGGCATGGGCTGCTTTCTCCGCTGAAAAGTGTCAAGTTATTCAGAAGTCCTTTCGGGATCTTGGAGTTACTTTGCTGGTGGATGGCAGTAAAGACCATGAGATCAGAATAAAGGGATTCGATCAGGTGAATATAGGCGACTGGACTCAAGACTTGCCACCCCCACTTCCCTTTCTTCCTATGGAATTATATCGTCCTTTACCAATCGAGGTACCACCAAAGGCGGACCCACTAGAGTTCGTCTGGGCCTGTGAAGATTATCTTCGTCCAAACCCCGTACCCAAAGGCAACCTATTGGATAACAATCTCTCAACTCAATCTTCCGATTTCAGACCACCCCCGGGTGGCACTTTACTACATCTATGAATGCTTTCCACAGGTCTTATATACCCTTCTGATACTATGGCTTATGCTGACTTTATCTATCTAGAGAGGCAACTCCAGTGCCTGAGCGTGATGCTCAATTATTTCAGGTTTTATGGCAGATATTTGGAAGTATGTGCTCCGGTGAGGGGAGTGTGTGGACAGGCTCAGAGGCTCTCTCTCGGCCATATCAGACTTCAGTTGAGCTGGGATAAATTTTTTTGGATATGTTGAATGGAGTTTATTATACTGTTTGTTCTTGATCTCGCTTGCTTTTCATCTGAATCTGTATCGCGTGGGTTCTGTTTTCATTTTATATGTCTCACTAGCCATGTCGCAATTATGAGGAATACTTGGCGCTTGGCAAAAAAACGTATAACACGAAAAAATACGGTAGTGGTTACCCTTCCAGAAAGGCACTTCTTGATCTCATCTTGCATATGCTCCTGAAGAGTGTTCTCCACTGTCCAGTCCCGCTGTAGGGCCATTCTGGGGGACTGCCAAGAGCCTCGGACAAGACGGAACTGCACAGCATAGTCCATCCTGGTCCCTGAACTCGCAGGACGGCTATCATTATGAAGGACAAAGAGCCCCACAATATGAGACAATTTCAGGTAGAACACAGCGGGGAATGGCCGGGGACGACCGAAAACAGCATAAAAACAGCGGAAGATAGCGGGGAACAAGGGGGGGACGACCGCGGATGGTGGGGGACAGAAGAGGACAGCAGGGGACATCGGAGGAGGGCGGAGGATTGTGGAAGGCGGCGGAGGACGGCTGGGGACAACACAATGTTGTCCATCCTGATCCTTCGTTCTCGCTTGTCGGGCAGGTTAACCAAATGACTCGACGGGACGACTAATTGTTGTCCGTTCTTGTCCTGGGCCAGGGCGGATGGACTGCCCTTTTGTGAACAGTGCTACTGAATTGAGGGGCTGGATGCGATATTCTGCTACACACTCATAATATTGGAAAGTTGGGGCTTCCGTCCACCAATAACCATTTTAGAACCGTCATATTTTGCCCGCTGGCCTGATCACATAAGGTATCACGCCTAATTGCGACTCGGTGTTCTCGAATATCTTGATGCCATAGCTTGTGAAAGTACTACTAGTGGCCAATGGTGCTTTCGGTATATTGCTGGACAGTGCTAGGGAAAGCTGGAATCGGGTAGTTGCTGCTGTCAACACAGGGATAGGAGGAGCGGAATTGTAGTAAGGCGAAAGAGGTAGAGGCAATTGCACGGCGGTACTGAGGTATAGTCTTGTGTAGAGTAGGTTTCAGAAAAACAAGTCTATCTCCGCTACGACTTGTTTCATTCTTTCATAGACTTCACTTTCCTACAATTCGCATTCTGGCTTGTTGTTGTGGTGATGTGGCCTTTCGGTGGTTAAGCCAAGCGACCATGCGTAAGCTAGGGTGACAATGCTGGTGCGTATAGGCCGTGTGAGAGGTAGAGGTGATTCTGGGTCATGAAGCTGTATCTGTTGCGAGGTTTTGTGTGCTCTGGATTTAGAGGTACGGGAGGCGGTAAGCTCTATGGAGCTGCAAGCGTTATGGTGACGAGTATTTTATACACATCGTGAACACTCTCCAAGGCATCATTCCTGACGGTTGGGTAGGCAGTTGTAATGTGGGAAAGGTGAGGGACGAGAGTCAGGGGAATTTGAGCTGGGGGGGAAACTAGAAAACAGCCGTCCACAGGAAGACAAAGTCCGTGGGTTGAAGGGAAAAGAAAAAATCAGAGCTAGGAGGAAGGAAAAATGCGTGAAAGTTAGCTGTGGGTAGACAAAAAACGCGAGCTGTAGCGAGCTTGGAAACGAGAATGCGAGTTGAAGCCAGCATTGAGGTTCTCGAATCATGGGTGTTGATGGTTCAATATATATGCTTGTGGCTCTATGGTCCGTGTGTAGGGAGCTATGACCTCCAAACAGCCAGGCAAACCCCCCTCCAGAGACCTCCGGGCAGTTCCCCAGGGCTTTGCCCAATTGGCAATGGGTTGTTCCAACCCAACATGCAAACAACAAAAGGGCCCGCGATACGGTCACCCGGTCGGTCGGTGGGCGGCCTAAGTGCTGGGTAAGTGGACATATAATTGGGCAGACAAACTGCCAAAAGAACAAGCAGAGGGGCCAGTAAGCGGACGAGCGAACAAATAAACGGATGGATAGACGGACAATCCGGCGGGTGAGCGAGAACACAAATGGACAGAGGGACAGGCGGACAAACGATCGAGTGGACGGATGGATAAGCAGGTCACCAACGGGTACGGATAAACGGGCGGAATATTGAATATGCTGCTTCTCTGACTATCAAACATGTTCTGATTATTCCGCACATGTTCTAAACATGGCAGTCAGGTTCTGAGTATGCTGGGGGAGTTGTGAGCATGCCGAGCAGCAGTTCCGGCAGCCTGGTCCTTACACTACAGTATCGGTACAATATGTACTACGAGGAGGGTTAACAACTAACCTACTCTCCTCCATAGGGGTGACTATTCCCAGTCATGTGCCATTTCAGTTGGAGATTTGCTTGGAGAATTTTATAGCGCCGAGGGGGTCCAGGTGAATGCTTGAAAACAGTTCGAGTGAACTTAACTATTTTCAGTACGCATGCTGGAGTAGAGGGGGGGGGTGGCAGACCCGCGGGAGCGTATAGTTTATGCTCCATCGGAGTGTCTCGTTGCGCATCGCGGGTATAGCCGACCACAAATAGGTACCAAAATCGTTGCTAGGTTTAGGTGAGAGGGCTGAATTTCAGTTAAGGTGTTCAACAAACCACATTATCAATGAGTCGTCATCTTTGATATAATACTTCCCGATGCTATAGATTTCTAAAAGAGGACCAAAAAAAGAGAAAACAAAGAATATGTATATGAGTCGCCGAAGGAAGGGGATAAACGGTGTCTTACAGGTCAGAGACGAATAAAGTTAGAACGGAAACCAAAAGAAGGACAGATTGTGCACCATAGGATACCCTAGGACTCCTAGCCTTAAGATCGGTTTGAGCTCGTGCATAAACCCACGTTTATACATTGAACATAGGTTCGTGAAAGTTCCGTCCGTGCCGACTCGGCATGCATAATATTGCAATCATCTATGAAATTATAGAGATAAGAGCATTGGTAGAAAGGGGCTGAAGAGAACGTAAAGAAAATAATCATGAAGGTGGGAATCTTCATTCCAAGTTGGGGTCGAGTATTGAGAGGAAGGGGCTCCGACACTGAAAGGTAAGCAGGTGGGATAGGTTGAGAGGGGTTTCGAGGTGAGTCAGCAGGCTCTGATGATGGGTGCTGAAGGACTTTATCAAAATCTATGGGGACAAGAAGGGAGGGTTTAGGCTTAGAGAGCAATTCAACAACTCTAGTATGTTGATGGGACGCAGCAAATTTAAGGGGCGTTTTCCCGTTAAGGTCAGGGATGTCGGGATTGACATCATCTCATTCTAGCAGCAACTCCACTATTCGCTCATTCCCTCTCTCCGCAGCCCACGAGAGCGGCGTTCGGACAGATTCGGTGTCTGAAGTGTTGGGCTTGATATCATCTCGCTCCAATAACAACTTTGCTATACCCTCATGCCCGCCCCACGCAGCACAACAGAGCAGCGCTTGGCCATATTCAGTGTCGATGGTGTTGGGATTGATATCGTCTCGTTCCAGTAACAACTTTACTAGCCACTCATGCCCGCGTTCTACAGCACAACAGATGGGTGTTCGACCATATTTGGTGTCAGCAATGTTGGGATTGATGTCGTCTCGTTTCAATAACAACATTGCCACCCCCTCATGCCTGCCTTTCGCAGCCAACCAGAGTGGCGTTCGATTGTATTTGGTGTCGGCAGTGTTGGGATTGATATCGTCTCGTTTCAATAGCAACTCCACTGCTCGCTCATGCCCTTGATAGGCAGCCAACGCTAGTGGTGTGCAGCCACAGTGGGCGCATGCAGCGTTAATATTTTCATCGCCTCGCTCGAATAGCATCTTTATTATCCCCTCGTACCCTCCCCATGCAGCAGCATAGAGTGGTGTTGTGGAACATTTGGGGGTAGTAGGGTTGTGATCTGTATCCTCTCGTTCCAATAGCAACCTTACTACTCCCTCGTGCCCTTGTGCCGAAGCCAACAAGAGGGGTGTTAAACCTTCTGTGGTGTCTGCAGCATTAGGGTTGACATCCCCCCGTTGCAATAGCATCTTTACGATATCCTCGTGACCCCCGCAGCTGCCCACGCGAGCGCCGTTCTACCCAGACCAGTGTTCCCAACGGAGCAGTCCGTCCGTCCTGAAGGCGGACCGCGGTGGACGGCGTTGAGCGGTCCCGTCCGGTCTTTTTCAAAACTTGCCCCGCCGTCCCTGGCGAAAAATGTTTCATCTGAAATGTTTCATTACTCAAACTAGTAAGCAATGTCACCCCACGCCTGGATTGGGTACTACTGGTTGCAGCCAAATACACTCACTTAGCCCTGAGCTACCAGACTTTATGATATCAATGTACATTGCCCCCGCCAGTGGAGTTGCTACTACTGGATATGCCCCAGGTGAATTTTAAAAAGATGAAACAAATATCATTATAACATTAACCACTAAAACAAAGGAAAATAGAAATAGAAATATATAGACTTGGAAGAAAGTCAAAAATAATGTTAGACAACTGAGGAGGAACAAAGACCAATTGAATAAAGTTCCAATGCCTTCAGAGTACTCTCCATCCTATTCACATCAGAGTTTCTCCCGCCGTAAACAATTCCACAAGCTGCCCAGGATTTGAGGCATTCAGATGCCTCAATGACGTCGTCTTCTAATCGATTCCGCTGATCTGTAAGAAGTAGCTTAGAACTATGTAGAAATGAGTAAGTTACTTTAATAGTTCCACTAAAGATAATGAAATAAGATAGTGAGAGATAGATTGTCATGAATGTGGCTTGGCGAGGAGAAGGTTTTCATGTGACACATGGTTATGAGTCACAGGTATGTTATTGTTTCAAACATATGACTCATTCGAGTCATATAATTTGTTATGTGTGAGATTTGTGATGCTTTTACACATGGCTCAAATATGAGTCATAGGATGTGTGCCTGACAAGTATGCCTTGCAAGTGTGCCTTGCGGGTATGCCTTGCGCATATGATATATGTTTTACACATGACCTCGTTATGAGGTCATGGGTTTCATGCATATGACTCAGTCAAGTCATATGATTGGTTTATTGTATTATGATTGGTTTATGAGTTTTTGCACATGACCTCACTATGAGGTCATGGGTTTTAAGCATGTAACCATCTTGGTCAGATGACTAGTTTGTTATGATTTGGTTTTGCACATGTGACCACTTTGGGTCACATGATTATGGACGGGAAGAAAACTATATAAGGAGGCTGATGCGGCCAAGGAGGATAAGTTCTTAATGCTTTGTTCTAAGTACTTTTCCTCCTTCTTTCACCGCGTATCGGAATATGAAGATTCGGTGTCGGTCCAATCAGAGCCCTTGATTTCTATCTCACGATAGCCTTCAAGTGTTTAACTTCGATCACCTTTCGGGGGCATCATTGTTAATCCCCCCTGCACGATTGCTGGAAGTTTTTTCTTCCTGTTACCCATCTTTACATTTGTTTGTTTACGTCGCCTCCTCACAGTCACAATGGCTAAGCGAGCCTCAGTCCCTTCCGCCATGTCCGCTTTACGTTCGTCGGTAGTTCTGTCTTGTACCTTCGTGAAGAATGTCGCCCTGGAGGCCGAAGTCTCTCGCCTTCAGCATCACATCTCCGTCCTTTCTCGGCGATTTCATCGCGCTGAGAAGGAGATATCTACCTTGTCGGCTGCCCTGGCCTCTGAACACGATACTGTTCGTGGTTTGGTCACGATTTTGGCGGCTGAAGCTCCTATGGTTATCCCCTTTTCGCCTGTCCCCTCGGTCGCTTCGGTTACTATGGTGGTCACGGTTGGGGAGGGTGGACTAGACCCTGAGAATTCTCAGGGTCAAGCGGAGGAGCTCCCTCATGAGAATGTTGCGCAGATGGTTATTCCTGCCCCCCCTGCAGCTACGGTTGTGGATGGTGGTGTGGGTGGTCCTGTTCCTGATTTGTCAGGATTGGAGGAGGCGCTTGCTCCTGGTGTGGGTAGGGTGGATCCTGGTATGGTGACACCAGCTACGGTGGTATCACCCCCTTCGGGGGGGGAATTGCCTGAGTCCTCTGTTGCTGAGCCCGTGGCTGGTCGGGGAAGTGCCTCTAGTGGCATCCCTCCTGTGGTGGTGGGTGGCGATAAGGGTGGCCTGTCCACTCCTGTTGCTTGACCTGCATCCGGGGGTAGGAAGAGTAAGAGAAACAAGAAGCGCCGGGTCAAGCAAGACCAGACCTCACCTGTGCCACTTATTCACCACTATGAAGGGTCATCGCCTTCGCTGGTTTGCTATCGCGAACCGGTTGCTACAGAGTCCACGGTGGGTTCGCCACCCATGGAGCGGGCTGGCGAGTTAGAGGATGAGTTCAATACTTGGGTGTGTTCGGTCAAGTGCCGGCGGCTTAGGGACTCTCTTGTTCTGGCTGCTTCTGTTGAGGTTTTTGGACTGCGCTTCCAGTGTGGTGCACCCCGGATTCTCTACGACGGTTCGTACCCCCTCGGCTAGGGAGCCCTGGCCCTGTAAGTCGGCTTTCCTTTTGGATTTACGCGCTTGGGTTTTTGGGTGTTTCTTTTGTTTGGGATTGGGGGATAGTGCCTGGCAGTTGGCGGGGATGTCCCAAGATTATTGAGTGGGAGCATTCGGGAGGGTTTGTATTGTGGAGGGGGTTATCGCGGGGTCACATTTAGCTGGCGGTAGTGGAATCTTTTGTATTTTGTACGGGTAACTTGGCTGGCAGGTAGGCTGGGCTGACCAGGACTTTCTTTACTGATGATGGTTTTGTACTTAGTGTTCGTGTTAGGGCATGGCGCGGGCATGTTTGAGGTATGTGGCTGGAGGTTTGGTTAGTTCGTAGTTAGTGGTATCCGGGATGCGACAACCTGGGGGCCCGGCCCTGCGGCTCGTCCTATGCCAGTGTTGACGGTATGAGTTTAAATAAAATTAGATTGACTTCTAAGTACTTTTCCTCGTCCTTGCTGTCGCTTCACCACGAGCGCTTCTTTCACACCCATGATGGGCCTTGATGCCTTGGATTCTGAGGGATATATCTGAGTTCGCTCAGTAGTTCCTGGGGTTCTTGGTGTTGAGGTCTGATAGGTGTTGCGTGGCGGATTACTTGTTTGCTTCTCGTTTCATTGCTTGCTGGTTATCTCACGATACTGGCACTTCGAACTACTCATCACGGTCACTTACGAGCCCCTTTCGGTAAAATGCCTTCGGTTTCCTGTCTATCGTCTACTCGCAGGTTTTGCGTTCGATTGCAGGGATTGAACATTGGGTTTGGGGGGATCACATGTGTTGTTCTTGGGGCCAGCTCATGTTTCTTGTTGGGTTTTAATGGAGTCCTTAGTTCTCACGATGCAAAACACCCTTGGGTTAGACTGATGACCTTCCCAAGTTCAACTTGACATACTGGCCGCATCATTCCTCAGGTGGCAGGGCGGTACCTGCCCAGACCCTTCTTGTTACATTATGTTTCTAAGGTCGGAAGCCTAAGATGTTGTTTATCACTATTCCCTTAGAGGTTGGTCCTTGCGGCATTTACGGTGGTTCAGTCAGGTGTCTCCTCCTCACCTCGGTGGGGATGGCTTTGACCCTGAAAACTGTTACCCCCTGGTATGGTTATTGTTGCTGCCTAGGGTGGTATGGGACGATTGGCTCTCAGACACTCGTGTTATCTGTGTGTTTGAGTGGTTCAGTTGCGGATCGTGGTTGGCGGCTTCGCTGATTGCAAGTGAGGCCTACTTTCTGTTTTTCTGCACCTGTTCGTTCACCCTCCCCCTTCATGTGGAGTCGGTTGAGGGTACTTCTTTCCCGTTGTTCGATCAGTGCTTGTCACCGGACCTGTGGAGCTGGCTTTAGCTGGCTCTGCTTACTCTTTCCCTGCTTGGTTGGACTTCGGTACAGTTGGGTTGGATGGTCTAGTTGGTGCCGGTACCAGCTGGTATTGGTGCTGCCTCCATTGTGGCTCCTGGCCATGGCTGGTAGGTCCCTCTCAGCTACACGACGTTGGGGGTTGGGGCTCTGTTAGCGGGGCCAACATCAGTGGCTGCCAGGTGTGGCTAGGTGTAGGCTGTCCTGTGGCTATTGGATGGTTGATCTGTCTGAGAGGCTGGGAGGCTGGATGGGCTCTGTGGCATCTGGCATGTGGGGCTTGAGGGGGGCTGATTGGGGGGGGAGAGGTACCTGCGAGCACCGGTTAGACTTGCATCAGGTTGGGTGAGGTCTAATTAATTATTTCCAGTCTGGCTTAGGCTGTTGGGTGAAGCTGGTGAGTGCTACAAAGCTCCCCGAGGGACCGGCTGGCTTATGGCCACCTGTGTGGATTGTGGGTGGCAACTACCTGGTTGGACTTGTTTGGGTCTTGTATGCTGGGTTTTGTGAAGTTTGTTTAATTTCTTTGGTTTGACTATGGGTCTGGCGGGAGGAGGCATGGCACCACAGGTGGGAGATAGGCCCCACTGACTGTCTTGGTCTGTTACCACCTCAATGTATTTCCTATATTTATGATGTTTGTAACATGTTCGCAGGGTGCTAATCACGTTAGCGATAAAGATACGATAGTTGGTAGGTGGCCTGCTCTTCCAGAGAGGAGGCGAGAGCTAAGAACTAAAGGAGGCTTCGAGGGTGTACTGAGGAACAAAGAAGTAACCGTTCAACCAAGTATATTGAAATACTGTCTGTCGAAGTCTGCCCTTTCTATCGTAGAAACAGGCGGTCTTTAAATACGCAAATCTGTTCATGTCTTAACATGAACGAAACTAATCAAAAGGTATTAATCGATACACTTTGGTAAAACTCCTTAAGTATCAAAGTGATACTTAAAACAAAACATAAAACAAAACCAGGTATCAAATGATACTTAAAACTAACCAAGTATCAAAGCGATACTTAAAACAAAACATAAAACAAAACCAAGTATCAAACGATACTTAAAACTAACCAAGTATCAAAGCGATACTTAAAACAAAACATAAAACAAAACCAAGTATCAAACGATACTTAAAACTAACCAAGTATCAAAGCGATACTTAAAACAAAACATAAAACAAAACCAAGTATCAAACGATACTTAAAACTAACCAAGTATCAAAGCGATACTTAAAACAAAACATAAAACAAAACCAATAACCAAGTACCCGTACCGGTTACATTCCCAAAACAGAACAACTGTTTAAACAAACAAAACCTAATAATTATCAAAAGCGGAGTGTGAGAAACTAAAGGCTTCAGTTTCTGCTAAAAACTCTTCATTGTAAGTGTCATACCAGGGACAAGAGGAAACTCTAAGGAAACATTTAGACTCGAAGAAATCGAAATCACAGTAGTAACGAATAGCAGATTCTCGTTGTACATCAACCCAAGCGTGATCGCAATCAGGACAGTAATCTATCCTGCAGATTTCGAAATAGTCTTCAAGTTGGATAGCATCGCGGTTCAACAACAGTCCAACAATCTGTTGTCGCAGCCTCACATTGAGCTCCACATAGTTTGACATCGTTATGGTATTCGGATGGTGATTGGTGACTAGATAAAATTGTCGAGAGCCTGCTCCATAGCTTGATTTTCCTCATCGCTGCTTTCGAATTCCGATTCAAAGTATGGCGCCCAAAATCCATCTCTAGCTTCGAGTTCTGCATGCCATCACTCAGTTTCTGGCATCATGGGTGTCCAGCACATAGTGATGTAGTTGATTGTTGGGGGAAGGGATCCATTTGGCATATTGTCTTTCCACCATTCATTTACCATATCCATAGCGTGCTCTAGTCCTTCCAGTGGTTCCCAACTGTTTTCGCTCATTGGATATCCTTTCCATTTGACTAAGAACTGATCATTTCCATGCCAAAGGCGGTGGTCTCGGATTTCTTCAACTTCACATTCATCTTTCTTCTCAATGATGATTGGTGCGGGTCGAGAGTGGGTTCTTCCAGGGAACTTAGAGTCATCATTTGGCTGCAATCGTTTGACAGCAGAGGCGTGGAATACTGCAGTATTGCGGCGGTACATGTGTCCATCTATCTGGACAGTGTAGTTCTCTGTATGTTCGTCAAAGGATAAGACCTTAAAAGGTCCTCGCCATCGGGGTTGCAGTTTCTTGCTGCGTCCAACATTGGTGATGAGCATGTTTCCATGTACCATGAGCATATCACCTGGAGAAATAGGGACATGTTTGCATCGTCGCTTGTGAGCGGTAGTGGTGCTTCGGAATCGGGCAGCCTTAACAGCTTGGAAAGCGTCATTCCGAATCGCTTGATGGCGGTTTAAGTGGTCATCGGAGGCAGGGACTGAGGAGTTCTTCAATAGAGTTGTAGGTAGGAGAGGGTATTGGCGGCCAAAAACTACCTTCTATGGCGACATCCCCAAGGTATCTGAAAATCCGGCATTGATATATGAAGCGAGTTCGACAATAGCTGGTTCCCAGTTGGTTTGTCGTTCATTGATCATCTTTCTAATTCCGGTCTTAAGCTCGCAGATTTTTCGTTCTGCTTGGCCATTAGTCTCATGGTGTCCTGGGGCAGCCATAATGTGGTTTATTCCGAGGGAGGTCAAGGTTTGCTTCCAGAATCTGGCGGTAAAGCGGGGATCAGCATCACGGACAATAGATAAGGGGTACCCGTGGGGGGTAAACAAGTATCGTTTGAGGTTATTCCAGGTGTCTTTGGAGGAATTGGTAACCTTCATTGGTATTGACCAGGTGTATCCAGCGAATCGATCCACAGCTACCAAGATGGTGTCATATCCGGCGGACTTGTTGAATGGTCCTGCGCAATCGCTGGCATAGGATTCAAATATTTCACATGGTAGTTGGAGGGTCTGAGCTTTGCCTTCAGGAAGTTGTGTTCGCTCCTTATTTGCCTGACAGAGTTCGCATTGCCTGACAAAATCGCAGAAGTCCATTCGCATTTCAGGCCAGTAAACATATTCTGAGGCATATTAGAGGTTGCGATCCGCACTGTGGTGTCCTTTGTTGTGAATCTCGGATATGACATATTCTCTAATAGTCATTCCATTGAACATATGGCCCTTTGGTATGTATAGGCAACGTTCACCATAACAGGTGCTGGTATTGACCATTCCATTTGATATGTTGTAGGGGGCGAGGTCTCCATGCCTGGAGCTATCCATAGCTTTGAAGTAAATCGGGTTATGGCGGTATCCTGCTATCATTTGGCTTCGGAAAGAGGAGGTTAATTCTTCTGTGGTCGATCTAACATCTCGTTCATCCTCAATTAGGGATCCTCTTGTTGGTTCGATAGGGGCTTCCTCTTCCTCAAAGCTTTCATAGAGTTGACGCCGATGCTCGGGAATAGTAAGGGGTATGACCAAGACAATGGTTTCATTGTTGTATACTCGTAAGGGTCCACCATATAGTGGTCATAAATCGATTATGGGAGGACATGATGGCGGGGCTGACTGTGGGGGGTGTAAATAAGATATTGCATCCATGCAGGCTGCTGCTTGTTCGAGTTCTTCAAGACCTTGGTATCGTGTTGGAACTGGATTAAGGGCATGAGGAGGTTGGGTCGATTCATCTTCATTGATCATCTCTTCAGCTCCTTCTACGGTGTCGAAGCTGGTGTCTTTGGAATCGTCAGCAGGCATATAGTACGGTCGCTGGTATCTGTTGCCGAACTTGATCTCAGTCTGGTGAAAAGGGCAGGTGTCGTGATAACAGTGGGACTAGTGGAGTCTGCTTTGTTCAAGTTCGTGAGGAGGTGTGCTGCGGAGCGTGCAATTGTCTTTCCATTCTTCATCAATGTCTTTTCCTCGTTCTGTCCCGGCAGCACTGTGCATGGTGTAAGAAAAAGGATTGCAGGGAGCGGCAGAGCTGGCGGTAGCCATCGGTGGTTCTTGTTCATAGGAGGTGTCGTCAGGGATGTCCTCACTTTGTCTTGTGTGGTCGTGAACGAGAGGGGGGTCTGCGATGTCTTGATTCTCATTGTAACTGGTACGGGTACTTGGTTATTGGTTTGTTTTAAGTATCGTTTGATACTTGGTTTTGTTTTATGTTTTGTTTTAAGTATCGTTTGATACTTGGTTTTGTTTTATGTTTTGTTTTAAGTATCGCTTTGATACTTGGTTTGTTTTAAGTATCGTTTGATACTTGGTTTTGTTTTATGTTTTGTTTTAAGTATCGCTTTGATACTTGGTTTGTTTTAAGTATCGTTTGATACTTGGTTTTGTTTTATGTTTTGTTTTAAGTATCGCTTTGATACTTAAAGAGTTTTACCAAAGAGTATCAATTGATACCTTTGATTAGTTTCGTTCGTGCTAGACATGAACAGATTTGTGTATTTAAAGACCGCCTGTTTCTACGATGGAAAAGGCAGACTTCGACAGACAGTATTTCAATATACTTGGTTGAACGGTTACTTCTTTGTTCCTCAGTACGCCCTCGAAGCCTCCTTTAGTTCTCAGCTCTCGCCTCCTCTCTGGAAGAGCAGGCCACCTGCCAACTATCGTACCCATTATCAATAACGTGATTAGCACCTTGCGAACACGTTACACTCATATAGGTGGGAGAGAGCATCAGCTAAATAGTTCGTTCTTCCAGGGGTATAGATGATTTTTGCATCGTATTTGCTGATCTCACCTATCCATCTTGTTCTTCTTCTTCCAGGTATTCTTTCTGTTTTAAGATTAGTGAGGGGTTGGTGGTCGGTGACAATAGTGAAGGCATTGCCCATCAGGATATGGTTGAAAGTGGTAAGAGCATCAATCACAGCAAGGGCTTCCTTGTCTGTTGTTCCATAGTTCATCTGTGAGTTAGTGAACTTCCTGCTGTGTAATGCCACCGGTCTTGCCGTTTTATGGGAGGCCCTTTGCCTAACCTATGCTCTAATTCTAACATCTGATGCATCAGTAATTAGCCATATCAGTTCTGGTTTACTATAGTCGATAGGTTGAATAACGTTGGCGTTTTTGATCAACTCCTTGATGTTGGTAAAGGCTTGGTTATGAGTGTGGGTCGAGACAAATTCTGCATTGCCGGTAAGGTCTGTGAGCGGCGCTGTTACAGTGGCGTGGTGTGGGAGGAATAGGGAAATATAGTTGACTAGTCCTAGGAATCGCATGAGTTCCTTTTGATTCTGGGGTGTTGACCATTCCGTTAAACAGGCTATTTTTCCAGGGGCTGCGTGTATTCCTTCATTATCTATAACATGTCCTAGGATATCGAGTTTATCAGCGAACAGAATTGATTTGTTTCTGCTAGCCTAGAATTTAGCATCCCTTAGTTTGGCACAAACCAAACCTATATGGTAGGCATGTTCTATCTCGGTGTTCGAGAAGATGAGAATATCATCAATGTAGACCCAAACAAAATGGTGGAGGTATTCGCTTAGGAGGTTTTCCATAATTCGCATAAAGGTGGCGGGCGCATTCATATTACCTTGTAACATAACTCGGCTAATGAAACTTCCGAAGGGTGTTTTGAAACTGTTGTAGCATTCGCTTTCTGGATCTAACCTTGTTTGGAAGTAGGCATCGCTTAAGTCAATCTTACTTCAGAATCTAGCCCGTCCAACTGCATTTAGGATCCGGGTTTGGTTTGGGATAGCTGAGCTGTCCATAACCGTGTTTTCGTTCCGTAGCTTGAGGTCAACTAAGGGGCAGATTCTCTTGCCATCTGCTTTGGGTTGAACAAACATAGGAGCGGCACCTGGGGCTTCTGCTCGGTAGATGACTCCTCTTCTTTGTTGTTGGTTGATCCAATCACAAAGTTGACTTTTGTATGCATCAGGAATAGAGTAGGTGGGTTGGTTCTTGAGATTAGAGTAGTCTTGGAGGTGGATGTGGCGATTCACCTCTCTCATAGGCGGTAGTTCTTCGGGTATTTGATCAGGGAAAACATCAGAGTACTCATCCATTAGTCGTAGGGCAGTTGCTTTACAGACTGCGGCTCGGTACTCTCCGCTTGTTGGCTTGCATGAGACTCTAACCTTCTGTTCTGGGAAATTGATAGTTGATTCCCCACACCTGATTATAGCTTTGTGGCGATTCAGGAATTGCATGCCTATTAGGGCATCGTATTTGGCTAAATTTCCAATCAGCATTTCCTGGGGGGGTAGGACTGCAGAACCAAGTTGTATTTTCGCACTGCAGGTTTTATGGCTTGTGGATCGTGATCCTTTTACTGCCATATTGACTGGTATGGGTTGGTTAAGGTCTCGAGTGGGGAGTCCATGGACAGAGACAAAGGCATTACTGATCATATCTCTTCCGATTGCGCCAGTGTCGAATAGGACTCGAGCCCTTTTGCCATTGATCAGGATAGTACCTTCTAGAGCGGTGTGTGCTTTGAATGTGGCCGGAGGTCGAACACTGTTGCATTCCACATCGATATATCCGATATGGATCACTTCATATTCACTGGATTGGGTGTTATCGCTTTCAACATTGTTGGCCGACGCCTCTTACTTAATTGCCTTTCCTTTTCCTTTCTTCGTAGGACAGTTCTTTACCATGTGTCCTGTTTTTCCACATTCAAAACATTCTCCTTTTTGCCATCTCGACTCTTTGGAGGATTTTGTTTTCTTCTTGAAAACCCATGGGATATCGTCTTCAGAGTTGCTGGAGGATTTGTCTCCTGGCTGGCTGTTCCTACTGGAGGATGTCTGTTTTTTGTAGGCCTTGGTCTCATGGAGAATGGCGTCCTTTCGTTCTGCTCTTACAATTATTACTGCAATATCATCGCCGTCTTTCTCGAGTGGTTCTACTTCTCGCTGGAGGGTAGGGTGCATGGTGTCGTAGAATCGTCGCTTCAGGATGTATTTGGAGATACTTCCTCTCTCCATCCGGTCCCTATACATTATTAGGTCCGTAGCCACATCAGCGATTCACTTGACATGCATTCCGTTAACTTGCTGGAGCTGGTTGAATTGGTTGTATAGGAGGTTGTTGGTTATAGAGGATTGGAATCGTCCTTTCAGGTAATCGAGAACTGTAGTTCCTCTTAATCTTACATTGCCACTGAAATCCTTATAGCATCGGTGGTATGCGTCGGTTGCCTTTCCTTCGCAGAATGATCCAATGATAAGTCCGGTTGTAGGGTCTTCCACATCTTTTCCTTGTAAGAGTAGGAAGTGTGAGAGTTCTGTTGCCCATCGGTCAAAGGCTTCCGCTTTGAGGTCTTTTCCTTCTCCTGTGAACTTCGCTGGGAGGTGGAGTTTAAACTTAGGGGGTTCAAATGCTGCGGGTACCTCCTCTTCTTCAGGACTTGCCCGAGATTTCCCTCCTCCAGAAGGCTCCCCTCCTGTGATAGCCATATCTGATTCGCTACTGGATTCGGGGTCGTTTGGAGGTTCAAAGGAAGGCATCTTTGCTGGAGTAGAAGGGAATTCTCCTGGAGGTTGTGTATCTTCCGTGTTTGCAGGATCGCCCGGCTCTTTAGCAGAGCGCCGGGGTTGTTTCTTTCTTGTAAGGTCTTGCCGTGGGATTTGCTTCCCACTCCTGGTCATCAAAGACTCTATCTTGGGTTTGAGATGAAGCCAAATGTGCTGAGATTCTGCAGCTTCTCTCCGCTAGCGTTCTGAGGTGTATATTGATAGGTTGATCAGGCCTAAATCCGGGGACAGGTTCTTAACCACTTGCTGAGGTTAAAAAAATGTAACGAGTTTGCAAGGTGCTAATCACGTTAGCAATAAAGATACGATAGTTGGTAGGTGGCCCGCTCTTCCAGAGAGGAGGCGAGAGCTAAGAACTAAAGGAGGCTTCGAGGGTGTACTGAGGAACAAAGAAGTAACCGTTCAACCAAGTATATTGAAATACTGTCTGTTGAAGTCTGCCCTTTCTATCATAGAAACAGGCGGTCTTTAAATACACAAATCTGTTCATGTCTTAACATGAACGAAACTAATCAAAGGTATCAATCGATACACTTTGGTAAAACTCCTTAAGTATCAAAGCGATACTTAAAATAAAACATAAAACAAAACCAAGTATCAAACGATACTTAAAATTAACCAAGTATTAAAGCGATACTTAAAACAAAACATAAAACAAAACCAAGTATCAAACGATACTTAAAATTAACCAAGTATCAAAGCGATACTTAAAACAAAACATAAAGCAAAACCAATAACCAAGTACCCGTACCGGTTACAATATTGTTGTTTGAAGTACAGGCAGCAGGTACAGGTCCTCCTCACCGGTATGCTCTTAGGACGTAACCGACAAAGTGGGTTCATAGGGTCGACCGCCAGGTATGCGGGTGCGAGAGGTGGACATGTTGGTTGACTCCTCCATGCCATTGTGCTGCCTGTAGGTTTAATTTGTGTGTTTGTTGGTTTTCCACAGTAGAGGAGGCTTTGGGGGACGGTTTTCAGACCGGGTTGTAGTGATTTTAATATTTGTTGGACGAGGAACCTGGTCGAGTCGGTCTTGTGCTCAGCCTCGGCTATGCTTAGCGCTGGTTAGCTTCATACCAGAGGGGCTACGGACTTGGACCAGGGTGGGTACTGAGTTGCTTAATGGTCTTGTAATTAGTTCTCGTGCGGGTATGACGTGCGGATGACAGGTACGGGGCTGCAGACTTAGTTAGCTTAGGATTAGTGGTATACCAGTTTGCAGTATCTCTGTGCCAGCGGGGACTCATCGTATGCCAGTGTTGGCGGTACAAGTTTAATTAAAATTTGATTGAATTCTAAGTACTTTTCCTACTTATTACTTTAATGAATATAAAACCCCGTACGATCTTTATCTTTATTCCAACGTTATCGTTACGCCAAGGAAGGTTCGTTACGAAGAAGAGTTAGAGAAAGCTTACGATAGGTGTTCTCGATAGAAGACAGAGGTCTTGTACTATCAGTAATGTAGGCATAGGCCTAGTGCTATGGCAACATGCAGAAAGAAAAAGAAGGAGAAGAGAAGTATCGTTTACCGTCACCAAGAACTAACTATCCAAGGAGGAATCGGTACTTTACAAAGTGTCACCTAGTGCGACGCTAAACGATACAAGGCGGCATCCTTCAACATATACAGGAAAGGAGATATCGAAATCACCGATCAAAACCTTAGCCTAGGGGGATTTAGTGATGCCCTAGATCACGTTTCAGCAGAGCCCTCAAGGGCAGCAAGCCCAGTAACCCCAGAGAAAGGATCACCAGTTGATAGCCCCCCCGCAGGAACTCCACAACCCGAGAGAATGTTGGGATCAGCAGTACCTGGGCCACCAGCCCTCAATGCTCCCGCACCAGGTACTAGCATACTTGGAATGACTGAAAATCAATGTTAGGCATTTCTAGCAGCAATACGAAATACAGGATAAGGAAATATCCAGCGACTAAAAGCAACAGAACCCTATACATATGAAGAAGCCGAAGATAAGCTATGAGTATTCTTGGCACAATGCGAAGGGTATTTTGCAGTTAAGGGATATGGAAAACACTACGATGAGATCAAGATTCCATATGTGGAATCTCTGCTAAAAGGACTTGTAGGACAAAGGATCATGCCCTTCCAAGAGAGAAGGAAGCAAAGGGAATGGGTCAAATAAGAGGAGTTCAAGGCAATACTCTTCGAACAATTCTGAGATCTCAATGCCAAAGAGACAGCAAGACGAAAGCTGGAAAAACTGCAACAAGAAAAACAGACCCTTTCAGCATACTGGAACGAATGCCGACTATTGGAATATAAGGCAGAATTTGATAATGCTACTCTCTACATGATCCTCCTGAGAAACTGCAGTGAAAGACTCCGAAAAGTGGTGGGAATGTCCGACATGCTTTATACCACAGCAGAATGATTTGCAAGGTGGGCGATCGATAAGAAAAGCAAGCTAAAAATGGTTCAGAACAACTCAGAAAATACTATAGCACACAGGATGGCCCAATCATCCAGGAACATGGATGGAACCTTCAAACAGCAATCAGCGCGAGGTGAAAGTCGAGCATTACCACTAGGCGAGCCAATGGAGTTGGACAAATCAAGGGCAGGACCTGCTCTGAACCTGTGTAAGGAAGAATACGAAAGAAGAATGAATGGAAAACTCTGCTTAAGGTGCAGAAAAGCAGGACATCGGATACGAGAATGCAGAAGCCGACCCGACAGTGGATACCAAAGCACCAGAGCTGCTGGAAATGATCGCTTCCAAACTCAAAAGAGGAGCAACATTTGCAAAATAATCACAGAAGACATACAGGCAGAAAATGACGAACATCCCCCATAAACGGTGGTCTGGGAGACCCAAGCTGTAGACCTAGAAAGCCCATCAAGTTAGCGAACTACTACACAGCACTACACACATAAAGAGGAGAAGAAGATGGAGATTATGTGATGATCAAGGCGAAGATACACAAGAAAAGAGATTAAGAAACAACAATATATGCAATGCTCGACTACGGGGCTACCAAAGATTTCATCTACAAGGAAATCTGCGACAAATACAGCCTCCACACTGGAAAAACAAAGAAAGCGAGACAAGTCTACCTAGCAGATGGAAAGCCCAGTGCAATGGATCCTGTAACCCATACGGTGACAGTACCTATGGATATTGACAGCTATAGGAAAACAGCAACCTTTCAGGTAGCAGATCTTAAGAACCATGAGATAGTCCTCGGGATACCATGGTTGGGAAAACATAATCTGACGATGGATTGGAATGAGAACAAGATGACCTTGACAAGCGAACTATGTGCCACACAATGTCTCGACAGTTTGCCTGTGGTCTACTCGACAGTGGTACAAGAAGCGGAAGAAGAAACTTTCCATGCAAGGTTCGCCGAGATGCGGCAAGATAAGAGAGTCTGGATACAAAAACTGTACCAAGAGGCAAAAGTGCCTACCAAGGGTTCCAAAGGGGCAGCAGGATATGACCTGTATGCCAATGAAGGAATCAAGATATCTGCCAATGGGCAGGCAATAATAGCGACAGGAATAGCCATCAGACTACTAGAAGGCACCTATGGATGGATAGTACCCCGCAGTGGTCTAGCAGTCAAACATCGACTCATAATTATGGCAGGAGTAATCGACGTCAACTATATAGGGGAAATTAAAATAGTCTTGGTCAACATGGCTCAAGAGGACTACAAAGTCCAAAAAGCGATCGAATCGCAAAGTTGATCATTGAAAAATCAACAAAGAGGATCTGTACAAAGGAGATCAAGTGGGAGAAACCACAAGAGGAGACAAGGAATTTGGAAGCACGGACCAAAACCAGCCCAATACAAGAAAAAGAATTGAGATCGAAGAGATCACAGCAGAAGCCTTTGGATGGTACTATCGAAGAGGAGATACAATAGGAATTGTCAAATGGACATATGAAGACGAAAAAGTAGTCCTAGCATAAATCAACATCAGCATGGAACTAGCAATCCAAGACAAGAAATACCAAAGCAAAAAGGGATGGAAAGAATTGATTCCAAAGAAATATCATCAATTCACGAACCTATTCCAAGAAAAGGAAGCTACGGAGCAACCACTTCAAAGACCAGGAATCGATCACGAAATTCAGCTGCACAAAGACGAGAAAACAGGAAAAATACAAGAGATTACCTACAAGAGGTTATACCAACTAGAAGAAGCGGAGCTTGAAGAACATAGAAAGTACATCGAGCAAAACCTAAAGCAAGGATGGATCAGGGACTCCTTGGCATCAGGAGGATCCCCAATACTATTCATCAAAAAGAAAGATGGAAAAATGAGACTCGGCATGGACTACAGAGTCCTTAATTCAGTTACCAAGAAAGATTGATATCCACTACCCTTAATTGGAGAGGAACTGGATAGACTACAGTTAGCAAAATACTTCACCAAACTCGACATCAAGGATGCATACTACAATATATGCATCAAGGCACAAGACGAATGGAAGACTATATTTTCCTCAACATATGGGATGTTCGAATACTTAGTTATGCCTTTTGGGCTAACCAATGTACCGGCTTCATTTCAAAGATGGATCAACAAGGTACTCAATAAGTACCTCAACATATGTTGCATCGTATACTTGGGTGATGTACGCATCTACTCAGAAAACATGCAACAACACCAGAAGGATATCAGAAATATCAAGGCCACAATACTAGGATCAGGAATGAAGATCAAACCAGCAAAATGCGAATTCCATAAAGAAGAAATGGAATACCTCAGATTGATCATCAATCAAAGCAGGGTCAAGGTCGGCCCAGTCAAAACAGCAGTAATATGGGATTAGGCCAAACAGAACAACAAAACAGATGTTCAATGCTTTATGGGATTCTGCAACTTTTATCAAAAGTTCATAGAGGGATTTAGCAGGCTTGCAAAACTACTCTATAACTTAACCAAGAAAGACAAGAAATGGGAATGTGGAGAAACGGAACAGAAAGCATATGATGCAATAGAAACGCATCTAACATCAGCACCAATATTGGTTCATTTTGACCTAAACTGAAGGACAATGATTGAAACAGACACCTCAAAATATGTATTCTCAGGCATACTATCGCAACAATGGGAAGATAGAAAATGGAGACTAGTGTCTTACCGATCCAAGATAATGACCCCACCAGAGTGCAACAACCATGTTGCGAACAAGGAACTATTAGCGATAGTCCAAGCATTAAAGGAATGGAGGAGATAAGTTTTGAACAACGACTATCCAGTCGGAGTTTCTAACTGACCATAAGAATCTGGTCCCATTCATGACTACAAAAGAACTGAATGACCGCCAGATATGGTGGATAAAACACCTCAGCAAATACAACTTCAAAAGTGAATACCGACTAGGCAAAGAGAGCGGGAAGCCAGATGCTCTCGCAAGGATTGCAAGTGACAAACCACAAACAAAAGAAGATGAAAGAATCAAACAAAAAACACAAACAGTATTACCAAAAACCTACTTCAAGGCAATGGAGGTTATCTAATTTACATCCACCGATGAAAGAGAAATTGAGAAGGCAAATGAAAACGACAACACAGGTTAAGTAATAAGAGAAGCACTGAAGGAAGGAAAAAAGGAGATGAAAGGAATTGCTCTGGGTTTATGCCAATGGGAGGATGGAAATATGTGGTACGACGGAAAACAATAGATTCCAGAAAAAGAAGAGATAAGGACAGACATCATACGACAACACCACGATATCTGAATGGCAGGACATGGAGGAACAGCTAAAACCACGGAATTAATCACAAGGTTATTCTATTGGCCAGGAATGCATGAAGCTGTCAAACGATATGTCAATAACTGCGAGATGTGCCAAAGGACGAAAATGGCTAAACATACACTCTATGGATTACTGAAATCGAATGACGTTTCCAAACAACCATTGAAAACAATTACTATGAATTTTATCACGGACCTACCAGCATCGGAAAATTGCGATAGCATCCTGGTCATGGTAGATTGTACGACCAAAATGAGTCATTTCATTCCTGTCAGAAATGCTATCGACCTGAGGAATTTTATACAATCATTCTTCCACAAAGCCTTCCAACTTCATGGCCTCACAAATAATATCATTACCGACTGAGAAACACTATTCATATAAGGACTATGGAAGAAAATAATTGGAGAAATCTGGATACAAAAGAGGCTGAGCACAGCATTTTACACGCAAACAGATGGACAAATAGAACGGGTAAACGCAATACTCGAACAATATTTACAGTCCTACCTCAATTACCAATAAGATGATTGGTACAAACTGCTATCAAGGGCCGAATTCACATACAACAATGGAAAGCAAGAAACGATCGGCACGACAACCTTCTTGGTGAATTACGGACAACGTCCACAACGTCAGACCACGTATCATATGATTAATGGTATAATACTGAACAAAACAGATATGGGAAAACTACACAAGACATTACAATACGAAATGAATCAAGCACAACAAAGGAAAAACGAACAATATGATAAGTACCGAAGACCGGATCCGAACATACAACTGGGAGATATGGTATGGCTAATACTACGCAATATCCATATGACACGACTATCAAAGAAGTTGGACTACAAGAAAATCGGACCATTCAGGATACTGGAAAGGGTGGGCAGCCGAGCTTACAAACTCGACCTTCCACCCTCAATACGAATACACAACATATTCCACATCTCACTCCTCGAATTACACAACGATAACAAGTTTCCCTCAAAAACAATTATTCCTCCTCCTACATTCAAACTTAATGGAGAACTAGAATACAAGCTCGACAAAATAGTGGATTCTCGCTTCTTCCATGGTCACCTCCAATATCCAGCCAAGTGGACGGAATATTCCCCCGAATATGATAAAACTTGGTACTTCGCATACAACTTCGAATACGCACAAGATGACATCTCAACCTTCCACCAGTGATACTCAGGCAAGTCCGGCCCAGGTAACGATCACATTCAACCAAGACAAAGGCGAGGGAAAGGCTCCCACACCATTGCAACGACATGAGTGCTTGGGCGATAGCCCCCGCCAAACTACATGGACTTGCCCCAAATACTCATTTATGGGGCTAACCGATGAAGAACTCCGGGAAAGGGAAAAACAAGCACAGTATAACATCATGTCATGGACGGTATGCTAAATGATAGATGTCCCAAACACTACAGAGACAAGAAAGGCTCTGGATGGTTCCCGAGAGAATACAAAAAGTTCGGTCCCTGCCCGGACCTTGCCCTAAAGCACTGGAAACCGTGCTTCAACAACACGTGTAAGATGCACAGGATGAAGAAGGTCTCGGCGGGATACTATCGGCAGAAGGATTGGACAAAGAAAGAGTTGGAAGGAAGAGATGCCACGGTATGGCAGAGAGCTAGTACCTCGAGAATGAGGCCCAGGGAGGGGGGAGCCCAAAGCTCATCGACAGAAAGGGAACCAGATGCCAGGAGCCTACACAGAAAATTCCGCGGAGTTCGGCAACAACTTGGTCTGCCCGAAGCCACAATTTTGGCAAATGATAAAACGATCACAGAGCTATGACAGTTGAACAATGTTCAGAGGCACAAGATCAAGATGGAGAACGTCATCTTGGAAATGGTGAGGGTAAGATGGAGGGAAATGGACGACAAGTTCAATGGGCTTCAGAGGTCAATGCGCTTGGCATGACGCGAACTATTGAACCTTGGAAAAAGAGCCTAATGGGACTCAGGCTTAGGGGAGAGAAGCTAATATCACAAATGTGGCTTGGCAAGGAAAAGGTTTTCACATGACACATGGTTATGAGTCACAGGTATGTTATTGTTTCACACATATGACTCATTTGAGTCCTACGATTTGTTATGTGTGGGATTTGTGATGATTTCGTACATGGCTCAAATATGAGTCATGGGATGTGCGCCTGATGAGTACACCTTGCAAGTGTGCCTTGCGGGTATGCCTTACACATATGATTTATGTTTCGCACATGACCTCATTATGAGGTCATGCGTTTCACGCATATGACTCACTCAAGTCATATGATTTGTTTATTGTGTTATGATTGGTTTATGAGTTTTTGCACATGACCTCGCTATGAGGTCATGGGTTTTAAGCATGTGACCATCTTGATCACATGACTAGTTTGTTATGATTTGGTTTCGCACATGTGACCACTTTGGGCCACATGACTACGGGTGGGAAGAACACTATATAAGTAGGCCATTACGGCCGAGGAGGATAGGCTCTTCATGCTTTGTTCTAAGTACTTTTCCTACTTATTACTTTAATGAATATAAAATCCCTTACAATCTTTATCTTCATTGCAACATTATCATTATGCCAAGGAAGGTTCGTCATGAAGAAGAGTTAGAGAAAGCTTACGATAGGTGTTCTCCATGGAAGAAAGAGGTTTTGTACTATCGGTAACGTAGGCATAGGCCTAGTGCAATCGTAAGATGAAGAAAGAAAAAGAAGTAGAAGAGAAGTATCATTTCCCGTCGCCAATAACTAACTATCTAAGGAGGGATCATTACATAGATCCTCACCTGCTAAAAGGTCTTTCAGGCTCTACCGATATTGCCAGTATAGTAATGGTATCATGAGCCATCTGAGCTAGATTATTTTGACGTAAATCATTAACACGATCGATCCAGTACTACGATGGCCCTACATGCAGATCATCTTTGGTTTCACAGGCAAGGCATCGGTCAAGTACATCCCAGCAATCTCCTATAAGCCTTTGTCTTTTTTTATCCTTGTAGTCAGGTAAATTTGGAGGTCAGATAAGCTATTAGAGAGGATCGGTTCAGCTGCTGGGGGTATCATAGTCATGGCAATTGGAAGTAGTGTTTTGTTTTGGCTTGCAGATTTTGATCGATAACCTCTCTCCCAAATCTTTTGTACCATACTCTTTGCATCCTCAATCCAGTCTGGTCGCTCTTCCCACTCATTTTCAATATATTTGTATTTTATTTCCGGGTTAAGGGCTATGGTGACAAAGTAATCTGGGACAAGGTTGGTCAAGGTATAGTACCTGGTTGGAATTAGCTTTCTTTACTATTTGAATCAAGTACAACTAGAACTTGAAAAACTCAAAAAATAAAAACCTATTTAATATAGAGAATCTTGTACTTGGAAAAGCTCAGAAGAATGAAGAACTGGGCAAAAGGGTGAGGGTTAGGGCAAGAGAGAGGAGGGCAAGGATAAGGGCAAGGATTATCGGTTTTCCATCTTAGTGTAGATTGGTACCCAGTATGGAGAAAGTAATTTTCGCCGGAAGATGTAGTAGTACAGTGCGAAAAGAGAGAGGAAAGATCATGTGCCACTTACTTATTTAAAAGACTCCATGCTGTATCGACAGAGGTTTGTACATGAGCTATCTCATGATTATGGAATGTCTCAAGCTGGTTAAGTAACTCGTCCATAGTAGGAAAAATATCATGGAGTTGACCAAAATGCACCTTTGCTTGTAAAATTAACTGCCACTTTCGGAAGGGCTGAACAATATGCATAATCTCACTCAAGATATCCTCGTCAGCTGGGGATAATTCATCAAGGCCAAGGAAATAGGTTGGGTTTAAATTAGGAAAATCTAGATCTTCTTTGCGTCGAAAGGCTAATGCTATAAACTCTTCCATAGGATCACAAAGCTCCAAGGTCCATTTTAGTGAGTCATAATTCCCTCCCCAGCGAGTAATATTACCATTGATAAGAGATAATGCCTTGGTACTTGAGCCAAGTGACTGCTTTACTCGCTCGACAAAGTGATCATGTTTTTGCGGTGAACCGGAAATCCACACAATAATATTATATAACTTGCCAAGAGGCCTCTTGTACCGCCATGTCTCCAATCCTTCCACCTCCCGTTCTCTCTACTGATGTGATATAATCTCACTTTCGAAAGCTGTCAAATCGGTATCCCACAATAAGGCCTTTACCACAAGATTGATTACGTGGCCAAAGCAGTGTAGCCGGCCCTCAATAGGATCAAAAGCCAAATCCAAGTCCATCTCTGTTAATCTTTGTGAAATAAACTGCATTGCGGTTCCATTGTTACTGGTATTATTCAAGGTAAAGTAACCGATCTTCTCTATAAAATCGTAAGGTTGAATGATATTAAAGAAACTGTTAGCTTGGTTCTCCCCAGTATGCTGGCCATGAAATCTACGCATCCCAATTACAGTACTTTGTAGCTTGTAGTTCAGATCTAGCCAGTGAGCGACAACACCAAGAAATACGTGATAGTTAGGTGATGTCCATATATCGAATGTAAAGTGGATTTTGCTTTTGGAGTGCTTAAACAATCGGTTGAGATCTTGTTGACTAAGGTGGAATTGATCTAAAATCCAATTGTTAATTGTCGTGCCAGAACTTAGAAGTGCTCGGGGCATTTCGGTATAAGTAGCATTCTAAAAAATCAGGGTCAGCAGATACAGAGTTCTTGCTCCAAGTCCTCAACCCAACGATTTCTTTGCTTCCTCATATGGCCATAACAATTAGAAAAAATATTTACTTGCACATGCTACTAAGTATCTCAATAGAACTCGAAATGAGCTCTGCTCTACCTGCCAGAAACCTATGTAGTTTTCCACAATCCGGCGAAAAAGCAAGTTCTGAAACAGATTGCTGTTAGAAGTAACTTGTGGACGCGTTTTATTAAAGGCAGTTTTAATTAAAACTTGACCATGTTCCAGTGCAATTGGGCCATCCTTTTCAACCTTGTGTACCTCATGGAAGTAGTTAATCATATTCTTAGTTGAAGAGTGAGAAAATGTTACTGCTGCACCCTTTGATGGACCTAGGTTTAATTTACACAGAATTAGTATTTTTAGTGACATGCAATGCAAGACGTAGTCCTTAATATTGTTTGAGCTAAAATCCGAGTACGAGAAGGTGATAAGGGTGGAGTGGGGAAATGTAACGTGTTCACAAGGTGCTAATCATGTTATCTGTAACAGGTACGGGTACTCAGTTATTGGTTTTGTTTTATGTTTTGTTTTAAGTATCGCCTTGATACTTGGCTTGTTTTAAGTATCGTTTGATACTTGGTTTTGTTTTATGTTTTGTTTTAAGTATCGCTTTGATACTTAAGGAGTTTTACCAAAGTGTATCAATTGATACCTTTGATTAGTTTCGTTCATGCTAGACATGAACAGATTTGTGTATTTAAAGACTGCCTGTTTCTACAATAGAAAAGGCAGACTTTGACAGACAGTATTTCAATATACTTGATTGAACGGTTACTTCTTTGTTCCTCAGTACACCCTCAAAGCCTCCTTTAGTTCTCAGCTCTCGCCTGCTCTCTGGAAGAGCAGGCCACGTGAGGGGGGTAGGTGGGATAGGGTCAGATGGCTCAGGTGAGGGGTGCTCCCAGACTTCATGGGAATCTGCGAGGACAGGGAGAGAAGGTTTACGCTGGGAGAGCAACTCCACAACTCCTGTACGTCGACCAGACATAGCCAATTCAAGGGGTGTTTTGCCGCTAAAGTCGGCAAAGTTGGGATTGATATCCCCTCTTTCCAATAGCAACTGCACTACTCTACGACGCCCGAACCCTGCAGCCACCAAGAGTGGTGTTTGGCCGTATTGGGCGTCGGCAGTGTTGGGATTGATATCGCCGCGTTCCAACAGCAACTTTACTACCCCCTCATGTCCGCCCGCCGCAGCATACTAGAGTGGTGGTCTGCCATATTTGGTGTCAGCAGTGTTGGGATTGATATCGTCTCGTTCCAATAGCAACTTCACTACCCATTCATGCCCACCCCTCGCAGCCCACCAGAGTGGCGTTTGCCCATATCCGGCGTCTGTAGTATTGGGATCGATATCGGCCCGTTCGGATAGCAACTGTACTACTCCCTCATCCGCGCCCGCCGCAGCAAACCAGAGTGGTGTTCTGCCCTTATTTGAGTCGGCAGCGCTGGGATTGACATCGTCTCGTCCCAATAGCAGCTGGACTGTCCCTTCATTCCCGCCCCTCAC
>NW_003299063.1:208631-253931 GCF_000151645.1 Tuber melanosporum
GACCAAGTTACATCATCGGTAATAGAGACGATAGTTGGCAGGTGGCCTGCTCTTCCAGAGAGGAGGTGAGAGCTGAGAACTAAAGGAGGCTTTGAGGGTGTGGAAACAAGGAGTCAGGTAACCGCTCAACCAAGTATATTGATATACTGTCTGTCGAAGTCTGCCTTTTCTATCGTAGAAACAGGTGGTCTTTAAATACAAAAATCTGTTCATATCTAGCATGAACAAAACTAATCAAAAATATCAATCGATACACTTTGGTAAAACTAATTAAGTATCAAAGTGATACTTAAAACAAAACATAAAACAAAACCAAGTATCAAATGATACTTAAAACAAACCAAGTATCAAAGCGATACTTAAAACAAAATATAAAACAAAACCAATAACCGAGTACTCGTACCGGTTACAGGAAACCTACGTTGAGTACAACGCCACCGAGTTTCTCCATCAGAGGTTGTATACTCTGAACCATTTTCAGGAAAATAGACCCAACTCTTTCTTATCTTCCGTCTTCTCTCATAAATTCTCTGTTCAGATTGGATGCCATACCCGACTTCACTGGCCGTACTACCAATTGTGGGTGTTAAAAGCCCACTTAGAGCACTACTTAGAGCACTTCCAGGACTAGTACCATGGCTACCGGTATTTCCACCAGGACTATCATCAGCTGAAATGGCATTCAGGAACTCGGCATTGGCAAGACCAGTAACTGGGTCCATTTCCAAATCCCATATGGTTTCTTGTGATGTTAACTCAAATTGCGCATTCGACATATTCGTCTTGGTATTTGTTCAAAGAGATAGTATGGGGAAGAATTATAGAAACACAAGAATTGTGAGTAGGAGATTTCGGTATCTGGTATGGGTTTGATATTCTTTCCTGCCCCAGGGAATCGGGCAAATTCTATACCCATTTATCTCTACTGAATAGCTTGCTCTATCTCTGAATATAATTCGATAAATTTCTGTATCGAATTCAGGAGGGCATAAGGAAATCCCTTCGATAGGATTCCCAGATAATTCCCGATAGTCCCCCACCGTCATCTGCAGTCACCTGCCGTCACCCACAGTCACTCGCAATTACCTGCCGTCCTCCACAGGTCCCGGCAGTCCCCCACAGTCCACGCTAGTCCCCGGCGGTCCCCTGTAATCCCTCACGCTAATTGGTCTCACAATGCAGGGCCCGCCGTCCCCCGCATGACCGCCGTCCCGAGGTTTCTAGGACGGGCGTGGACTGCAAGTTGCCGTCCCGGACCGTTGGGAATACTGACCCAGACCATCCCTTGCGTTAATATCCCATTCCCTCATCACTAGTAAATCAGGAAGTATCTCCCAAATCCCAAAGTATGCCGCTCCATGGAGCCCCGTAAAGCCCTTGGGGCCATCCTTTGTATCAAAAATCTGGTCGCTCCAATGTTGTTCCTTATTATAACGTAGCAGGAGCAGCTGAGAGGATATATGCTGTTCGAAGCTAGCCAGAAGCCCCAGTGCAAGCCGGTTCACACTCTCCATTTTCTCCCGCACTAAGTGCTTTCCCCAGTACCAAGAAGCATATTCGAGAAGGGAGAATGTCAATGGGGCCGAGCTAAAAGTTGGCGCAAGTTCCCGAACACACCCAAAATTAAAGTACGACAAACAAACCACCGCTATCGTCGAGTGTGGGGCTTGGAACAGGGTTGGATTACTAGACAAGTACTCTTGCAGGGTCAAATGGACAAGACGGACGGCGTTGGAGGATGCATCAACAGTGATAAGCCCTAAAGAACATGCTAGGAGTGTTCGAATTATAGGAACGTTTTCGGCGTCTAGATCTGCAGATCCTATCTCAACTCCTAAGGCATGGCATAGCTCGGTAGTACTTGATGGTCGCTCCGAATTCGATACCCACATGAGGGCACCCATTCCAAGTTTGGGTCTGCTTCCCTTCTGTGCCTTTATGCGTTCTAGGGTTGTCGCATACCCATCCCCTAACCGATTGCCCTTGGTCATCTCCATCAACTTTCGTCTTCTCTCAGAGATGGTAGTTGCTTCTAGGATAGCATCTATATTCAGAGAAACAAGGAGGAATCTAAAGACCATTGTTAGTCAATATAAGATCACACATGGAGCAGGGACTCTGGACCCCCCGACTCACATCTCAGAGATTGTTTCTGGGATGATTCTGAAAATATCCTCCCGTAAACTATCAGACATCTCGTCGGGATCAGTGTCCGTCTCCAATCTCCTCTCCAAATATCTTTTTATGTCATCGGGCTTGGTACCAATAGGTATTATAATCGCAGTGGTGAAAACCCTTTTAATTCCGGCTTCAACCTGAGGACTCCCGGTGATAAATACCCGGATCCTCGGTGATACCAGAAGGCTATCCTTCAGTGATTCAAGAAGATCCAATAGATTCTTTGGCAAACACTCATCCAGGACATCTATACAGATGAAAATCCGTGGTAGTTTGACAATAACTTGCTTCAGCAACCGCACCATATCCATAAGTACCAAACTTCGACCGCCCACCTGGATTTTCGCCTTTTGAAACGCTGCTTGGACGTGTCCTAGCACTTCCCCTCTAACCACAAACTGCTTTAGAATGGCTCCCACGATATTGGTAGCTGTCTGCTGTTGTTGGTCGCGGAATTCGCAATAGAACATCGCGATCGCAGTTCCTGTATCTTCTTCGCTAGGTTCATCACACAGGTTATCGATTACCAATGAACTAATATAGCCAGCGGTAAGCGATAACTCTTTCTTCTCCGGAAGAAACTAGTCACTCACCTTAGATATGTCTTTCCCACTCCTGGATTCCCGTAGCAAAATAAGACGGCCTCATTTGCCCCACCCTCTCCACTTCTCCACCTCCGAAACTCGCTTGTTTCCAAAAGCCAACTCCCCACACCACCCAGTCTGTTGGTGCGCACATCCTGATGTCTTCCTCTGGCGTCCATTGGCGAGAGCCACTGCATAATCTCTGGGTTCTCATCGGCAATGCTAACATTGACGATGCTGTTGATAGTGCCGAAATTGTTATGACTATTCGTTGTGTTACCGCATTCGACATTATCGCTACCAATCGAGGATTTATATGCCATGCTGACCGTGATACTCTATCCAAAGTGTTGGTCAAAGGTAGATCTACTATCGTGGTAATTATCAATAGTAGTGATATAGTGGGACTCTTGGGGTTGGCGAGCTTGAAAAAGCGAGGGGCTCATTGTGATGAGGACGATGCGATGCCAACACATCAGCGCTGAGCCAAGACAATGAGTGACCGTTCATGACTACCATATACCCGCAGATTGCATCTTATCCAACCATTTCCTAGCAACTGCGCCCACCCCCAAGCACGGCAAATATGATATCATACTCCATCTGATAGGTATCCATATTGCCTCGTTCCCTCACTCGATACCTCCAATTTAGGACAGGAGAGGGCGAGTTGAATCCCTCTCGCTTCACCTGCTTCAATTTAATCTACCATCCTGCGACCCCCGAATCGACGTACTGTACCTGCCCCAAAACTTAGCACATCTAGTAAGTCATCATCGTTATTACTCAACATCGTAAAGGCCTCTCCAAATCGCTATTTTGTGACCACAATATTCAAAAACCACGACGCGGGTCTAGCAAGCTCCCCACAATTAAGCAGTGATTTTACTAACTGCCATGGAGCCGGTTTTGGAGCACGGGGCACATACAAATCGCATGCGCTTTTTGCTGCCTTCCACTATACTTTACGGTTGAATTAAAAATTGACTGCTCGGTTGAAAAAAAAAAGGACTTTATGGCTTGATAGAGTATGTGTGCTACCAGGGGCTCCAATCCCGAAGGTTCGGGCCGGGGTGTTGGTATGGGTCCGGTACCGTACTCGTACTGCCAAGGCACCAGCACTATCATTGACATGGATGGGGTGGCCGGCAGTGGAATACGAACAACTTCGTAATCTTGTCGTGTTTCTTCGTTTTGAAATACGTTAGCGTTTTGTGGGGGATCAATTGCATCTATAGAGGCTCTGATACTTATCACCCGATCAAGGGAGAGGGGGGCAAGAATTGTCAGAAGAGTAGTGGCCCTCATGCGTTTCTTGCCCCTAATTAATTTTGTTATTTCTCGTGAATGAATCTTCGTCCAAATTCTTCGTCCCAATTCCCACAAAAGATGGCCGAGACAAAAAAAAAGAGTCTTATAGTACTCTCGAGTAATTACCTAAAAGGAAATTCCGCTAATTGTCCTTAGTTGAAGTGTGACGAGAATCGGGACGAGAGATCACCCACCCTACTTCTAACTTAAGAGGTTAAAAAGTTGACGAACTATGCCAATTTATTTTAACGCCCCTCTTAGGCGCTGCAGCATGTATGTAGGCTAAACCAGACAAGGAAGTTTGCCTGATGGCCTCTGAGTATTTTTTGACGGCACTGGGGCGAATTTGTGTTACACGGCCCCAAATACGGGTCGGGTACTGTGAGATCTAGTGTCTACCAAAGCGTTCTTCGTCGGTATTGGCAGGGACGGGGATCGGTAATCCTAGCGGTAACCTGACACTATACTCCGGTGCGCTAGAGATCGTTGTCGTTAGAATCCATTTGGACAGGTAGTTCTCACCAATGCTGTGCTCGCTTATTACGAGGGAAAAGGGTCAAGGAGGATTTCGAAACCGGGAGAGTCGTTGACTGGGGAAAGGAAGTGATCGCAGTGATAGAGATGGAATTTCCGATGCCAAAGATCTCTCGCACAAAGACTGCGATTCTCTCACAGCTCCGAGACCATTCTTCTCTGATGCCCGGAGGTGTCTTCTGCTTCTTGTCCCTCTCACCCACGATACCCCTGAAATAACTACATCAAAAGGGGCATTCCCTTACCCATAGTCTCCAACATGGTGATGACGAACTCCCTCGCACCGTATGAGAAAACGCGTAACCATACCCCCATATCCATAATTCCCCTGAACAGTATTGTAGTACCGCTGCGCCCGAGAACCATTGAGCATGTATTAGCGGCGACACCCAGACCCGTGCAAGCGAGAGTGGTCCTTCTCACCCAAGCCCAGAGTTACTTACCCAAGCCTATGCAGTACTAGATTGCCATGTCCTGCGTAAATCATTAACTGATGTGCGACCTGATGGTGTACTGTACTCTAACTGGGGCAGATATCAATCAACCGCTGTTGATCGTGCATACTGGCCCTGCAGGATATTTCCGATCCCGCACTGGTGGATCAGTGGGTGGATATTTCTCAAGGCACGGTACGCTATCGCTCTCCCGCCGTTTCAACAGATTTAATTTACCCCGGTAGCAACCGCTCACGTTCAACTCAGGTGAATTTCCTGGCAAAAAAACATGAGGAAGGTTAACTAAAGGTTTAACCTACTCTGCTCCACAAAGGCGACTATTTCCACTTATCTGACGTTTCCTCTATAAGTTCACTCACTCAGGACGTGTTCTAGCACCCAGGGGCAGGGGGGGGTCCATAGAAGGGGTTTTAAAACAATTTGAGTGAACATGGTCATTTTCAAAGCACATGTTTAAGGTACCAGGGGTAGAGGCCTGCGGGAGTGCGTGCGTTATCAGAGTGTGTTTGTCTTCGCGCATTGCGGGTGTAGGCGACGAATAGGCCCCTCTACTTTGCCTATGGAATTTATGGGTGAGCGATGGATGGGATAATTTAATTTCTTATCAGGGCGTTCCGGAAATAAAATTACCCAAAAGGCCGCCATCTCTGACATGAGATATTCCTATGGTACGGGATTCTGAAGGATGGGCTAAGAAAGGAACCGAAAGATATGAGCGGCCAAATAAGGGGATAGTCGTGGCTGTACAGGAGAGAGACTAAAAAATTGGAGGCAAACTAAAAAAAAAAAAATAGATTATGTGCCATTTCACACCCTGGGGCTCTAAGAATTAAGTCCTATTTATGCTATTGCATGAACTCACGTTTACATATCTGACCTGTGTTCGCGAAATCACCGTCCACACCAACTCAGCATGTATATTATGCTAATCTTTAGGGAAAGGATAATGGCAAACTCGTCGGTAGGAAGGGGTAGATGACCCCAACTTCTTTTTTTAAGCGTCACACTTGCTTCCCCTACTGGGCGACGTGAGTTAGGAGGGAACGGGCTATTAAATGCCACCATATCGCTACCATACCGGTAGTTAGAGCTACAGCATATCTGCCTTTGACCAACATTTTGGACGGACCATCATGAACAACATAGCATATAAATCGTCGATCGGTAGCGTAATGTTGACCGCGGCAACGTAATGGATAGTAATAACACCAACAATATCAAAAATATCGGCGGTATCGTCAATGTGGGCAGGGTCATAGCCGATGAGAGCCCAGAAATTATGCAATGGATCTCACCACTTGACGCCAGGGGAAGACATCAGGACGTGCGCACCAAGAGACTGGGTGATGTGGGGAGTTGGCTCTTGGAAACAAACCAGTTTCGGGAGTGGAGGAGCGGTGAAGGTGAAGCAAATGGGGCTCTCCTATTTTGCCGCGGGAATCCGGGCATATCTGAGGTAAGTGGGTGGTTCCTTTGTGAGAAGTAGGAACTTTCACTGACGGCCGGCTATCCTAGTTCATTGGTGATCGATAACCTGTGTGATAAACCTCGCGAGGAAGATGTTGGAACGAGAGGATACCGAACCCAACATTGCCAACACCGGATATGACCGAACACCGCTCTGTTCTGCTGCGGCATGCGGGCATGAGGGGGTAGTAAAGTTGCTATTGGAATGAGATGATGTCAATTCCAACTCCGCAGACACCGAATATGGTCGAACATTGCTCTCGTTAGCTGCAGAGGGCGGGCACGGTGAAGTAGTAAAGTTGCTATTGGAAGGAAAAGACACAGATCCCAACACTCCAGACACTGAATACGGTGGAACGCCACTCTGGTACGCCGCACAGGGCGGGCATGAGAGGGTAGTGAAGTTGCTATCGGAACGAGACGATATCAATCCCAACACTGCCGACACCAAATATAGCCGAACACCACTATGGTGGGCTGCGAGGGGCGGGCATGAGTCGGTAGTGCGTTACTGCTGGAACGAGGCGATGTCAACCCCAACACTGCCGACACCAAATATGGTCGAACGCCACTCTGGTGGGCTGTGAGGGGAGGGCACAAGGGAGTAGTGAAATTGCTACTAGGACGGGAGGATACCTGTCCTAACACTGCCGACGCCAAACATGGCAGAACGCCGCTCTGGCATGCTGCGGCCATCGGGCATGAGGGAGTAGTAAAGTTGCTATTTGAACGAGAAGATATCAATCCCAACACTGCAGACACCAAATATGGTCGAACACCGCTCTGGTGGGCTGTGAGGGGCGGGAATGAAGGGACAGTCCAGCTGCTATTGGGACGAGACGATGTCAATCCCAGCGCTGCCGACTCTAAATATGGCAGAACACCACTCTGGTTTGCTGCGGCGGGCGCGGATGAGGGAGTAGTACAGTTGCTATCCGAACGGGCCGATATCGATCCCAATACTACAGACGCCGGATATGGGCAAACGCCACTCTGGTGGGCTGCGAGGGGTGGGCATGAATGGGTAGTGAAGTTGCTATTGGAACGAGACGATATCAATCCCAACACTGCTGACACCAAATATGGCAGACCACCACTCTAGTATGCTGCGGCGGGCGGACATGAGGGGGTAGTAAAGTTGCTGTTGGAACGCGGCGATATCAATCCCAACACTGCCGACGCCCAATACGGCCAAACACCACTCTTGGTGGCTGCAGGGTTCGGGCGTCGTAGAGTAGTGCAGTTGCTATTGGAAAGAGGGGATATCAATCCCAACTTTGCCGACTTTAGCGGCAAAACACCCCTTGAATTGGCTATGTCTGGTCGACGTACAGGAGTTGTGGAGTTGCTCTCCCAGCGTAAACCTTCTCTCCCTGTCCTCGCAGATTCCCATGAAGTCTGGGAGCACCCCTCACCTGAGCCATCTGACCCTATCCCACCTACCCCCCTTTCAATGTCTGAGCCCTACCTACCCGGCACTCAACCTCTCCTCACAATACCAATTCGCCCTTTCCTGATCATTTCCTCCTTCATTCTGCTTTTCTCTCTTCTCATTATCACATTTGCTTTCCCCGACAACAGGCAACGCCGACTATCATATTATGGGGTGTGCACTCGGCGAGCTGAAACTAAGCAGGGCTGGAGCTAATAGTGCTAAATATACACGTGGAACGTGTGAGACCTCAGCTAGGAGACACCCACAGCGTGGCACAGCATACAGTAACCCAGCTTGCTATAATACTGCATTTAAGCTTTTGCTACCAAGTCTCGCCGCGCCTTGTTGAGGGCTCAGAGTACGGGTACCTAACGCAAGTCCAAGGCGCCTGGCGCCATGGCCGAGCCAAGACCGCGTGGGAGGTTCATGCTTGCATAATAGAGTAAGCGAGAAAGATTGTCGGGCCCAATGGGTACCCCGACTCCTACAATTAAAGAAGGCTTGAAGCTGCAGCATTTCTACGTAGACTAAACCAGACCAGGAGGTCCAAGTGATAACCAGTGAATACTGTATTTTCTGGTGACTGTAGAAAGTCGGCGCAAGTTACGGGGGAGGTGCCGATTACGCGGGCACAACGCAGGGCGAGGACTTGTGTTACAGGGCCCCAAATACCCTTGAAGTACTCCCGAGTACGGTACGGTAGTACAGCCTGCAGCAAACAGATCGGAAAATGGCGAAAAGGTTCATGGGAGTTCGATTGGACAGGTCAGTGTGCTCGAGCCAACCGAGCAACCGTGTTTCTAAGTTTTTTTTTACCGCAAGGTGTATACCCAGACCCATTCCGGTGAGAGTAGTCCTTCTCAAGCAAGCCCCGCGTTACCCACCTCCACACTACCGGTAATTATCTCAGTCTATCCAGTATGATACTACGAGTACTTGTAGATCCTGCATATATAATTAAGCGATGTGCGGCCTGGCGATGAAATCGGCGCACATACGAATCGACAGCGGTTGATAGTGCACGGCCCTGCAGGATCATTCCGATTCCGAAGGGGGTGAGATAGCTTACTCTTGATTTGTGCAAGAACGAATTGGAAATAGCATGGTGTGTATCCGGCAAAACAGCGCAACCTACAGAGAGCTTTTCACTAGAAAGGCGTCCCACCATGCCCGGTCCATACAGTACAGTATCGGTACAATATCGGCAAGGGGAGGGTCGACGCCTTCGTGACGGCGACTATTTCTAGCCATCTGCCATTTCGGCTGCAAATTCACTCGAAGGATTTTGTAGCCCCCGGGGGGTCCGGGAGAACTACTTGAAAGCAATTCGAGTGAGGTAGTCATTTCTAGCACGCATGCTGGAGTTATGGGGGGGTAGAGACCTTCGGGAGCGCATATGCTCTATCAAAGTGCCTGGTCGCGTACCGCGGGTATAGGCGACCACAAATAGGCACCAAAATTGTTACTTTATTTAGATGAGATGGCTGAACTTCAATCAAGGCATTCGACAAACCACATTATCAAAAAGTCGTCATCTTTGATATGGTACATTCTGATGCTATAGGATTCTAAAAGAGAACAGAAAAAGCGGAAACAAATAATATGAGTCACCGAAGGGGGAGGTGGGCGATGTCGTGCGGGTCGGAAGCAAATAGATTGAGAACAGAAACAGAAAAAAAAAAGTATAAATTATGCCCGATAGGACAGCCTAGGACTCCCAGCATCGAGCTAGGTTCAAGCTCGCGCATGAACCTACGTTTATGCATCTAACGTAGGTCCATGAAAGTTGTGTCCGCGCCAACTCGGCATGCATAATGTAGCAATCATCTATGAAATAATAGAGATAAACGCGTTGGCAGCAAGGGGCTAAAGAGAATGTGAAGACAAAAAAGAAAAACCAAAGAGAAAATAATCATGAAGGAGAGAATCTGCATTCCAAGTTGGGGTCGAGTATGGAGAGGAAGGGGCTCCGACACTGAAAGGCAAGTAGGTGGGATAGGCTGAGTGGGGTTTTGAGGTAAGCCAGCAGGCTTGGAGGATGGGTGCTGAAGAACTTTGTTGGAATCTGTGGGTACAAGAAGGGAGGGTTTAGACTTAGAAAGTAATTCAACAACTCTAGTGTGTTGACGGAACACAGCAAATTCAAGGGGCCTTTTCCCGTTAAGGTCAGGGATGTCGGGATTGATATCATCTCGTTCTGGAAGCAACTCCACTATTCGCTCATTCCCTCTCTCCGCAGCCCACGAGAGTGGCGTTCGGAAAAAGTTGGCGTCTGAGGTGTTGGGATTGATATCGTCTCGTTCCAATAACAACTTTGCTACTCGCTCGTGCCCGCACCTCGCAGCCCACCAGAGGGGCGTTTGACCATAGTTATTGTCGGTATTGGGGTTGATATCGTCTCGTTTCAGTAGCAACTTTACTATCCCCTTATTCCCGCGCTCCGCTGCCCGCCAGAGTGGTGTTTGACCATATTCGGTGTCGGCGGTGTTGGGATTGATATCGTCTCGTTCCAATAGCAGTTTTACTACGCACTGATACCCGGCCGCAGCAGCCAGCGAGAGTGGGGTTCGACCGTATTTAGTGTCGGGAGTGTTGGGATTGATATCATCACGTTCCAATAGCAGTTTTACTAACCCCTCGTGTCCACCCGCAGCAGCCAACCAGAGTGATGTTAGACCATATTTGGTGTCGGCGGTGTCGGGATTAATATCGCCCCGTCCCAATAGCAACTTTACTACCCCCTCATGCCCCCATATCGCAGCCCACCAGAGTGGTGTTTTACCATCTACGCTGTTTGTGCCGTTAGGGCCGACATCCCTCCTTTGCAATAGTATCTTCATAATATCTTCATGACCCCCCACTGCTGCCCATGCGAGCGCCGTTCTGCCCAGACCATCCGTTGAGTTGATATCCCATTCTTTCATCGCCAGTAAACCAGCAAATATCTCCCCGATCCCAAGAAATGCTGCTCCGTGGAGCCCCGTAAAGCCCTTAGGGCCATCTCCGATATCAAAATACCCGTCCCGCCAACCTCCTTCCATGTTATAATGCTACAAGAGCAGCCGAGAAGATATATGCTATTCGAATCTTATCAGAAGCCGCAGTGCAAGCCGTCTCACACTCTCCGTCATCTCCCGTCTTACATGATTTCCCCAGCACCAAGAAGCATATTCGACAAGGGGGGCTGTAGCAGTAGCCGAAGTAAGAGTTGGGGAAATTTCCCGAACACACCCAAAATTGAGGTACGTCAAGCAAACCTCCGCTATCATCGAATGTGGGCATTGGAACAGGTTTGGATTACTAGACAAATATTCTTGCAAAGTCAAATGGACAAGACGAACAGTGTCGGAGGATGCATCAACAGTGATGAGCCCCAAAGAACATGTTAGGAGGGTTCGAATTGTAGGAATATTTTCAGTATCCAGATTTGTGGATCCTATCTTTACTCCTAAGGCATAGCATAACTCGCTAGTGCGTAGTGGTCGCTCCGAATTCAATATCCACATAAGGGCATCCATTCCGAGTTTGGGTCTGGTTCCCTTCTGTGCCTTTATGCGTTCTAGGGTTGTCGAGTACCCATCCCCCAAACGATTTCCCTGGTCATCTCCATCAACTTCTGTCTTCTCTCAGAGATGGTAGCTGCTTCCAGGATAGCATCGATGTTCAGAGAAACAAGGAGGAATCTATAGACCATCAGTGGTCTATATATAATCACAGACGGAGCGGGACTATACACCCCCCTACTCACATTCCGGAGATTCTTTCTGGGATAATTCTGAGGATATCCTCCCGTAAACTATCTGACATCTCGTCAGGATCAGGGCCCATATCCAACTTCCTCTCCAAATATCTTTTTATATCATGCGTCTTAGGACTGATGGGTACTATAACCCCGGTGGTGAAAAATCTTTTAATTCCGGCTTCCACTTGCGGCCTCCCGATGACAAATATCCGGGTCATCGGTGACACCTCAAGGATATCCTTAAGTGACTCAAGAAGCTCCAGTAGATTCTTAGGGAGGCACTCATCCAGGGCGTCGATGCAAATAAAAACCCTGGGCAGCTCTGCAATAACCCTCTTCAGCAATCGCACCATATCTGGAAGTACAAGACCTCGACCGCCAACCTCTTTTCTCGCCTTTTGAAACACTGTCCGAACGTGTCCCAGCACTACCCCCCTCGCCACCAACTGCTTTATAATAGCTCCGACAATATTTGCAGCCGTCTGCTGCTGGTGGTCGCGGAAGTCGCAGTAGAACATGGCGATCGAAATTCCAGTATCTTCCTCGCCAGCTTCATCGCACAGGTTATCGATTACCAACGAACTAATATAGCTGGTCGTCAACGATAATTCTTGCTTCTCCCGAAGGGCTGGTCATTCGCCTTAGATATGTCTTTCCCACTCCCGGATCCCCATAGCAAAATAAGAGAACCTCGTCAGTCCCTCCTTCTCCACTTTTCCATCTCCAAAACTCGCTTGTTTCCACAAGCCAACTCCCAACACCACCGACTCTGTTGGTGCGCACGTCGTGATGTCTTCCTCTAGGGTCCAGTGGCGAGAGCCACTGCATAATCTCTAAATTCTCATCGTCTATGACATTGTTCACACTAATGGTGTTGTTGATAGTGCCGATCTTGTTGTTGCTGTTCGTTACCTTACCGCATTCGACATTACCGTTTCCAATCGAAGATTTGTATCGTACGCTGTCCATGATGGTCTTTCCAAAGTGTTTGCCGAATGTAGATATGCTGTAGCGATAACTGCTGGTATGGTAGTGATATGGTGGGAGTCAGGGAATTTTCACCAGGTGAGCTGAGGGGGGTGTGGCATAGTGCTAAAGATAGGGCAAGGCCAACGCACCAACGCAGAGCCAAGACAATGAGTGACTGTTCATGATCCCGACATCCCTGCATCCAGATCCTTGCCTACCCCATAGTTTTTCACTCTTGTGTCCACTTTCAAGCACGACGGCAAACCCTATATACATTCTACAAACCTGCCTACTCCCACAAATTTGAGAAATAAGAGCGGGGAAAAAGACTAAAGTTGGGCTAATATGTGCGTGGGGAAATTCTCTGAATTGCTTTTGATACTTCTACATACTAAACATAGGAAATGAGCAGGTATTTATACAAGAATATGATCCTTCTCAACGAGCAGCAAAAGTAGTAATGAAAGATATCCCGCACTTTCCCGATCTCCCCTTTCTCGTTTCTATCCTCGGTCTATGGCGACAGGTAGTGAATGTTCTTCGGAGGTTATGTTCGGCTTCACAGGTTATCGTGTTCGGTTGTCAGATGCCGAAGGTTCAGGTCTGCCGAGGTGCAGTGAGGAACGCCGCACACTAGCAACAAAATTATCCCCGCCAATAAGTATCCATAATTAGTTCCCTCAAGCAATACTTCAGAATTCAGCCAGCAGATACCGAGTCTAGCACTATACCCCTTGCATTGTCTACCCCCAAAGCCTTACTCATCCATTAACGCACTATGTCTCCTCGCTCAACAGCTTAAAAAACGCCCCTCCAATCAGTATTTCATGACTATAGTACCCTATCAAAGAACTACCACACGACTCCAGCAAGCCTGTACCATCAGCCGCCGGTTGTATTGTCTGCGAAGCGCTGACTTTGGAGCGCGATGAAGATACAAAGCGCGTGCGCATATGGTTTTCCTTCCACCGTACGTGCCACCTACTGGAAAATTGAGTGCACAGTTAAAAAAGTAGGACCATATCGCTTAATATAGTATGTTCGCGGCTAGGGACTTCGAACCTCCCAGCCATGGGACCGTATTACACGCATTATCGCAACGGTTCAGTACCAATTAGCGCCTGTATTGTTGAAGTACCCTAGAGTAATTTATTAAAAGCAGACTACAGCTAATGTCCGTCAATCACTAACGGTGACATGTTCCATAAAGTCTATATTTGCGGCACTCAAAACCATGCAAGTGGGAGTGGTCCTTCCTCTGCAAGCCCGCCTCACCTACCAAAACGTTAATTACCAAAGACTACGCAATACCATAATGGCTCACATTGTTGTGTGGTACGAGGTCAGTCCACGTAATTGGTGAGGATATGAACTGACAGCTATTTGTTATACATGCAGTACCGTGCAGGATCAGTGGGTGAATATCTCCCAAAACATGGTTCCGCGGCCGGTTGGGGAATGCATGCGGTCTTGTCACTATTCTCCAGATGGCTTGGTATTTGATGTCCCCCCACCTCTTTCGGTTACGGGAAGAGTTACTTCTGATTATACAGCTCGTTTGTTAACTACCGTATACAAGGCAATTACCTGATGTGCTGTATCATATGATAAGACTTGTCTGCAGGAGGGCTAACCACTTTAACGGACACCAACACGCTCGGCCAGAGAGAAGTCAAATTCAGCTGAAAACTTCCCGACCCGCTCATTGGAGGTAGTTGGGGGGATTCACCCATGTCCCGCGACGAGGAAACGCAAAGTCCGACCTGGGGATCAGCAGGTAGCGAGTATTAGACAGCCTGATTTCCCAAGGGCCATTTACCAAAAATAGCGCTCCCACAGCGGTTGTTTGCTACTCTAGCGAATTCTACGGCAAGGTGGAGTGAGAAAATGTTGTTAGGGGTGGAACTGATCTGATTTCCGGTCATATCTGTACTACTTCTCGCGAATATTCTTTCTCTTTTTCCAGGACTGCCATGCTAATTTGGAAAACGGATAGCGATGCACAGCACCCGCCAATCATGTAACTGCTATTTGCTGGTATGTCTCGTATCCGTGACGAATTCTACAGATGAACCTACTGGACCTATCTGATCTTCGCCGCCAAAGCAAAAACTTTGCATGGTGTGCAGGGTAGCATCAAACATTCCAGGAGTGGAAACTTATATCTAATCACCAATAACGCCGGGCACGACTTCGGTGCATATACAGGGTATCCTGCATTCGATATAGGCACAAGAGCGTAGAGAAGTGACTCGGATATCTATGCCTTTGCTAAGGGGTTTGGGTATATGGTAGCTATTGCGGCGGGGACGGTATGTGCTCTTGCGCTTTTGAGTGAGGATGTCAGGGCCATATACTGATAGTTGAAGCGGACAGGATGTTGTGGGGGGTATATCCGTTGAGGTGGTCGCTCACCGCCATGAATTATCCTGCAGATAGTCTTGGACCCCTCCCCCTCACTCGACGTAGCCATGGCGAGCAGCCACTTGACCACCGCTATCTGGCGAAGACAACCGTCCGGATCCATGTTGGACCCTCTCCGGAGGCAGCGGAAGTTTATGCTCCATACCCACCCCCTTGGAAGAAACAAAGACTGACAGTAAAATCCCACAAACGAGGTGTGTAACAAGCCCCCCCCCTTTTTTTTTGGCACCATAACCTCTATAACTGTAAAATCCCACAACGGCCTTCCAACCATAATCTCCTAATTTGCCTTAACCGCCTACACCAGTGAAAATGCAACCGGTGGCAGCCGGAGACCTACAACGTACCGGCTTCTATGGTACATGCCGGCCCCTACTTCCTGCTCCTCCCAAAAAACGTGGGTAAGGGAATACATAGAAGTAGTTTCTCCCATCGAGGACAGCTAGAATTGTTCCCAGAAAGGTAATAGGTAGAAACTAGTGCTTCAACTAGGATCTCATTTGCCCTTGTTATCTGAACTACTCTCCCGCTTCATATCCTATCACTCGCTTTCTCACGTTTTAGCCACTCTTGAAAGCAGTCAAGGTAGTCCTGATAAAAATAGAGGTAATGGTAAGATTGGAGGTTTTCACTGTGAAGCGGAGATGTCTAAGGAGGAGAAGCGATTATATTGTGAGTAAATATGTTTACCCGATTGGTTCGATGAAAACCTAAGAACGGAAAGGAAGAGAAAGGGAAAAAAAGGAAGAAGAGTTATATGGAGAAAAGGTTCCGATGCCAGCGCATTGCACTAGCGAGTACTTGTGCGTCCCAGTGCGGATATCTCCAACGCTCTCCATTAAGTTGGGTGCGTTTGAAGGTAAGTTACTTTACAGTTAGGATATACCGCTCACAATCAGATACCCCACGGACGAAGCAGGCTATTTGAGGGCTCCGATGGAACATATCTAATATGTTTGGGTGCAGCAGATGAGCGGGAGACTACTACCGTGTAGGCTAATGGGCTGGTTAAGAAACCTACAGATTCGTAGTGTAAAGAATCATTTCAGGTTAAATATTCTGGCAGTGGATAGGATAATACGACACTTACTCACCCAATACTTTCCCTGGTGATTGAATATTGACAGTCAGTCACAGCACGCAAAAGATCAGTTGACCAACTAGCACACAAGCCAATATGATATTCCGGTGCAACACCAAGCTAGACAGTAGTGAATGGCGTTAAATCTCGCCTCAAAAATGAATCCAATACTTGAACAAACGTCCTTTTTTGTTTTGCTAGTACACAGTCTTGTCAGAATCTCACAGCCCCAGTAGCTTCGGCACAGTCCACAGCTGACCAAAGTCATGAGCCAGACATAGACGCGCTTAAGGATTCTGGTCAAATGATAGGCCCGGTAAGGTTATTCTTTCCCGGATAAAACGCCTCTTCAACTCCAGAAAGATGAATGTCTACGGGAATTATTTTAACAATATATACTACAGTGACTTCTTCCCACCTTAGTCGGGAGAGAGAGCGGAAACCCCCAGAAAAGCCCCGGCACAAAGGAGCCCTAACATGAGAGCAAGTCCCACCTCCCGGGACTGCGGTTCCACACCTGCATCTTATAACATCGTAATATGTATTCGTCGCCCCTCACCCAATATGTGCATTTAGTGGGCCATGCGGGCGTTTAAATTCTTTCCGCTATGATAGCCAAGTTTTCCTGGAAATGGATGACTATCAGCTAATGAGTGACAGCACATATTAAGGGTCTCCTATCACACTGTAGCGGCAAATGAGCGACAAGAGCTATGGGGCTATGCGCACACACACTCGCCGCCATATAGAGCCCGCCCTTACAATAAATACTTCCGTAGGTTGTTTAGTGAAGGAAAGTTATAGTTTAAGTGCGATGCCACAAAAAATGCGTCGAACGTAAGTGGAATAGCAAGCCGGGAAACGCCTACAATGGCTTCGGTGGTTTAGGATAAGGTCTGATCGTAGGGTATAACCTATAGCACAGTGCAGCACACACCGGTAGAGCTGTTCAAGTTACTCCTGGGCTCTTTCGGGACTCCACGGGTTACTGGAATGTGGGGTGTATGGAAAGAAAAGGGGAGGAGTGGCTTAGTCTCCATTCGTGCAAGATGGAATTCTGAATGAGAAGCAGAACAACGTGGGAAGATAATGGAGTATATCTAGCAGCTCATAAGCAACTATGAGCTTCGTGCTGGGGGAACATCAGGCCACGCCAAGTCCGCATAGTATATTATCTGTGCATTATCGACAAACAAGCAGAGGGGGGGTTAACAACCACTTTACCCTCCACCGTGACAACGAATACTCCCATTAATCTACCATTCTGCTAGGAGGATTTTTTGTAATCCATAGGGGGCCGAGGGGTGTTCTCTAAGGACTATTGGAGCGGACCTGGTCGTTTCCGGGACGCACGCTGGGACTACGGCCAACTTACGGGAGGGGTGTTAGAGACATGTAGAAGTGTATGAGCGGTATCAGAGTGAGCGTATCGCCGTACACCACGGGTAACTGATAGGGGACTACAAATAAGCACAAACATCGCTATATTTTCCATCAAAGTTGTGAGTGAGAGATGAGCGCGATGGGTGAATTTCCATCAAGCCGTTCAATAAATCATGTTATCAGAAAGCAGAAATCTCTAATATGATACATTTACACGATGCAGGATTCTAAAAGATAATTAACCCGGAAAAAAAACCAGAATAAACCACTGAGCAAAGGGATACATGGTGCTGTAGAGGCGCAAGACAAAAGGATGAGGGGGGAAACTGGAAGGGTAAAGTATAAAATATGAGCCATGGAACACCCTAGGACTCCCAGCCTTAAGTTTAATTCAAGTCCATCCACAAACCTATGTGGAAATATCTAAAACAATTCTGCGAAAGAACCGCCCACATATACCCCATAGGTATAATATAGCAATCATGGAGTGGAGTTCCACCGTATTTGGTGTCGGCGGTGTTGGGACTGATATCGTCTCGTTCCAATAGCAGTTTTACTACGCACTGATGCCCGGCCACAGCAGCCAGCAAGAGTGGGGTTCGACCGTATTTAGTGTCGATGGTGTTGAGATTGATATCATCACGTTCCAATAGCAGTTTTACTAACCCCTCATGTCCACCCGCAGCAGCCAACCAGAGTGATGTTAGACCATATTTGGTGTCGGCGGTGTCGGGATTGATATCGCCTCGTCCCAATAGCAACTTTACTACCCCCTCATGCTGGCCTGCAGCAGCCAACCAGAGTGGTGTTCGACCATATTTTGTGTTGGCGGTGTTGGGATTGATATTGTCTCGTTCCAATAGCAACTTTACTACCCTCTCATGCCTGCTCTCCGCAGCCAACCAGAGTGGTGTTCGGCCATCTTCGGTGTTGGCGGTGTTGGGATTGATATCGTCTCGTTCCAATAGCAGCTTTTCTATACCCTGATGCCCGCCCCCCGCAGCATAACAGAGTGGTGTTCCGCCATATTTGATGTCCGCCGTGTTGGAATTGATATCGTCTCGTTCAAGTAGCAACTTTACCACCCCCTCATTCCCGCTCACAGCTGCCAACCAGAGTAGTGTTTGGCCATATTCGGTGTCGGCGGTGTTGGGATTAGTGTCGTCTCGTTCCAGTTGCAGCTTTACTATACCCTCATGCCCGTGCTCTGCGGCTAAACGGAGTGGCGCTCCACCATATGCCGCGTTTGTGGCGTTAGGGTCGACATCCCTCCTTTGCAATAGTATCTTTACCACATCCTCATTACCCCTCAAAACTGCCCATGCGAGTGCCGTAATGACCAGACCATCTGTTGCGTTAATGTCCCATTCATTCATCGCTAATAAGTCGGCAATTATCTCCCCGATCCCAAGAAATGCCGCCCCATGGAGCCCTGTATAGCCCTTAGGGCCATTTGTGGCATCAAAACCCGGGTCCCACCAATCTTTTTCCTTATTATAACGTAGCATGAGCATCTGAGAAGATATGTGCTGTTCAAATCTGATCAGAAGCCACAGTGCAAGCTGGCTCACACTCTCCGTCATCTCCCGCCTTATATGATTTCTCCAGTACCAAGAAGCATATTCGACAAGGGGGACTGTAGCAGGAGCCGAATTAAGAGTTGGAGGGATTTCCAGAACACACCGAAAATTGAGGTATGTCAAACAAACCTCCGCTATCTTTGAGTGTGGGCTTTGGAACAGGCCCGGATTACTTCTTAAATACTCTTGCAAAGTCAAATGGACAAGACGAGCAGTGTCGGAGGATGCATCAACAGTGATAAGTCCCAAAGAACATACCAGGAGTGTTTGAATAGTAGGAATATTTTCACCATTCAGATCCGTGGATCCTATCTTTACTCCTATGGCATGGCATAACTCGCTAGTGCGTAGTGGTCGCTCCGAATTCAATACCCACATCAGGGCATCCATTCCGAGTTTGGGTCTGGTTCCCTTTTGTGCCTTTATGCGTTCCAGGGTTGCCAAGTACCCATCCCCCAAACGATCTCCCATGGTCATCTCCATCAATTTTTGTCTTCTCTCAGAGATGGTGGCCGCTTCTAGAATAGCATCGATGTTAAGAGAAACAAGGAGAAATCTATAGACCATAGTTAGTAAATATAAGATTACAGACGGCGTGGGGACTGTAGACCCCCCTACTCACATTGCCGAGATTTTTTCTGGGATAATTCTGAGGATATCCTCCCGTAAACTATCTGACATCTCGTCAGGATCAGGGTCCATCTCCAACTTCCTCTCCAAATATCTTTTTATATCATGCGTCTTAGGACCGATGGGTACTACAACCCCGGGTGTGAAAAATCTTTTAATTCCGGCTTCAACCTGAGGCCTTCAGTGACAAATATTCGGGTCATCGGTGACACCTCAAGGATATCCTTAAGTGACTCAAGAAGCTCCAGTAGATTCTTAGGGAGGTACTCATCCAGGGCATCTATGCAAATAAACACCCGGGGCAGTTGGGAAATAACCCGCTTTAGCAATCGCACCATATCCGGAAGTACAAGTCCCCGACCGCCAACCTCTTTTTTCGCCTTTGAAACGCTTTCTGAATGTGCCCCAGAACTTCCCTCCTAACCACTAACTGCTTTAGAATGGCTCCCATGATATTAGTAGCTGTCTGCTGCTGTTGGTCGCGGAAGTCGCAGTAGAACATGGTGATCGCAATACCGCTATCTTCCTCGCCAGCTTCATCGCACAGGTTATCGATTACTAATGAACTAATATAGCTGGTCGTCAACGATAACTCCTGCTTCTCCCGAAGGAACTAGTCACTTCCTTAGATATGTCTTTCCTGCTCCTGGATCTCCATAGCAAAATAAGAGAGCCTGATCTGCCCCTCCGTCCCCGCTCCTCCACTTCCGAAATTCGCTTGTTTCCAAAAGCCAACTCCCTATACCACCAACTCTGTTGGTACGCACATCGTGATGCCCGCCCCCGGGGTCCAGCGGCGAGAGCCACTGCATAATTTCCGGACTCTCATCGGCTCCGACGCTGTTGACATTGACGATGCTGTTGACAGCGCTGATATTGTTGTTGCTGTTCGTTAGGTTACCGCATTCGACATTACCGTTTCCAATAGAAGATCAGTATGCTACGCTGTCCATGATGGTCCATTCCAAGTGTTGGTTAAGCGTAGATACACTGTAAATATGACTGCCGGTACGGTGATGATATTGTGGGAGTTATGTAATCTGCATCAGGCGAGCTGAGGAGAGGGGGTGGCCTATAGTGCTTAAGATAGATACCAACGCACCATTGCAGAGCCAAGATAATGAGTGACTATTCCTGATCACAACATCCCTGCTAACATCTTATCAAACCATAGTACAGTACTTGTAATAATATTATTATTCACTCTTGAGTCCGCTCCAAAGCACGGGGACAAATACCATATAAATTCCACACCTTCTCTGAAACCCGCCTACTCCCATAAAATATTCCCTCCAATAGGTATCCATAATTCGTTCCCTCAAGCAATACTTCCGAATTGGGCCAGCAGAGGCAGAGTCTCGTACTACACTCTCACATTGCCTATCCCAAAACCTTACTCATCCATTAACGTTCCATGTACCTGCACCCAACAGCTCAAAAAACGAGCCTCCAAGCGGTACTTTATAACCACTATATCAAACAACCACCACACGATTCCAGCAAGCTCGTACCATCGGCCACCGGTTATATTACCTTTCATGGGCTAGCTTTGAAGCACGGAGAACATACAAAACCCGTGCGCATTTGGTTCTTCTTCCATCATACTATACCGCCGAATAAAAAATCGAGTGCATGGTCGAAAAAATAGGACCATATCGCCGGTGTAGTATGTGCTCGACTGGCGACTTTGAAGCTCCCAACCGTGGTACCATATTGCGCGCATTGTCGCGCGGGTTCCATACCAACTAGTGCCCGTAGGCCGGGGTACCCCCGAGTAATTATTTGGAAATTGACTACCATTAATACCCTTCAATAATTGACCACCACATGTGCCGTACCGTAGAATATAAGTTTCCGACAACGCTCAAAACCATATAAGTGGGAGTGGTCTATCTCGCGCAAGCCCCGCAAGCCCCGCAAGCCCCCCGCAGCGCTAATTACTCAAGACCGTGCAATACCATAACCAGCACACATTCTTAAGTGGTACGCGGCCACGCGATGTGATCGGTGCAGGTATGAACTGACAGTGGCTCGTCATTCATACAGCACCCTGTAGAATCGTCCTGGTTCCCCAGGGGTTGATCAGTTGGCGAATATTTCTTAATACATGGTACGACAGTCCGACAGTCGACCGCGTTCGGGAATATATGGGGTCTTGTCATTAATCTCCCGATGGCTTGCTATTTAATGTTTTCCCACCTCCTTCGGTCATGGGGAGAGTTGGTTCTGATTCTCCAACTCTTTTTGTTGTTGTTGTTGTTTACTACCCTATATAAGGCACTGATCACGTACCGGATGTGCTGTATTATAAGACTTGTCCCTGGGAGGTGCTATTTAAAACTGCCGGGAGGGTGAGAAGTTTAGGGCTATATGCCAGTCAATATTTAAACTGCTACCTTCCCCCCTCTAGAGCTCCCTTCCAAAGCCACCTGGCCGCGCGTTTATAACCATGCTGCCTGTAGATTCTGCCATGGGCCGACTGGCATACATGCTAACACCATATTTCATTAGCACACCAAGCTAGCCGGTAGTGCATAGCATCAAAATCAGCCCGAAAAAACGACACCAATACTTGCAAAACAGCCCTTTTCTCCCCCTTGCTAGTACATAGTCTCACCAGTCCTGCGATACCCTGGTAGCTTTGGAACAGCGGACAACTAGGCTCAGGCTGGGAGGGGCTTTGAGCAAGGTCAGATGGCTCGGGTGAGGGGTGCCCTGGGACTGCACAGTTATCTGAAGGGATAAGAAGGGGGAGCTTGGATTTGGAGAGTAACTCCACAACTCTTTTACATCTGCCGGACGCAGCTAATTCAAGTGGTGTTTTGCCGCTGTCTGGGATATTAGGACTGACATCGTCTCGTTCTAGTAGCAGCTCCACCAGCCGCTCATGCCCACCTACCGTAGCCCAGGTCAGTGGTGTGCGACCATATTTGGTGTCTCCAGTGTTGGGATCGATATCATCTCGTTTTAAGATCAAATTTACTACCCCCTCATGCCCACGCTGCACAGCATAACAGAGTGGTGTTCAACCATCTTCGGTGTCGGCAGCGTTGGGGTTATATTGTCCCGTTCCAATAGAAACTTTTCTGCCCTCTCATGCCTGCTCTCCGCAGCATAACAGAGTGGTGTTCGACCATCTTGGGTGTCGGCGGTATTGGGATTGATATCGTCTCGTTCCAGTAGCAACTTTACTATCCCTTCATTCCCGCGCTCCGCTGCCCGCCAGAGTGGTGTTTGACCGTGTTTGGTGTCGGTGGTGTTGGGATTGGTACCGTCTCGTTCCAGTAGCAACTTTACTGCCCCCTCATGCCCCCACACCACAGCCTTCCAGAGTGGTGTTTGACCATATTCGGTGTCAGCGGTGTTGGGATTGATATCGTCTTGTTCTGGTAGCAACTTTACTATACCCTTATTCCCGCGCCTCGCAGCCCACTGGAGCGGTCTTTGACCATCTACGGTGTTTGTGTCGTTAGGGTCGACATCCCTCCTTTGCAATAGTATCTTTACCACATCCTCATGGCCCCTCAAAATTGCCCATCCGAGCGCTGTTGTACCTAGGCCATCCGTTGCGTTAATATCCCATTCTTTTATCGCAAATAAACCAGCAAGTATCTCCCCGATCCCAAGAAATGCCGCCCCATGGAGCCCTGTAAATCGCTTAGGGCCATCTCTGGGATAAAAATACCGGCCGTCCCAAATTCTTTCCCTATTATAACGCAGCATGAGCAGCTGAGAAGATATATGCTGTTCGAATCTTATCAGAAGCCCCAGTGCAAGCCGGCTCACACTCTCCGTCATCTCCCGTCTTATACGATTTGCCCAGTACCAAGAAGCATATTCGACAAGGGGGAATGTCAATTCTGCCGAGTTAAGAGTTGGAGAAAGTTGACGAATACTCTTAAAATTAAGGTACGTCAAGCAAACCTCCGCCATCATAGAGTGTGGGTTTTGGAACAGGCACGGGTTACTGCTTAAATACTCTTGCAAAGTCAAATGGACAAAACGGACAGTTTCGGAGGATGCATCAACTACGGCGGTCTGTAAGGAACCAAACCGCCACTGGACTAAGACATCAGTTTTGGTATTTCGGATAAGCGAAACTCACCACAAAAAAAAAAAGGCATAATTGAAAAAGTTAATCCCTCTTTCTCAGATAACCATAAGGCTCTTTAATCATCATAGGTATTATAGGAGAGACAAAATAGCCTTTAGAAATCAATTGTCTAGCAGGAGCCAGGAAGATGCCAAAGGACAACGAAACGAAACGGAGATGACTAAATGCACTGTGAAACTCTGTACAATTAAAAGTCGGGAGGTTCACTAAGGTCGCTCTGCAGCTCGCTCTATTCAATGACTCTTTATCTCTCGCTCCACCACTCCACCACTCTAAACTAAAACTGTTTAAAAGAGAAATCGAATACAGGGAGCCAGCTCCTCACCCATTAAAACTATTCCTATCCAGGAGTTACATGCATCGCATTGAGTTCTATGGCCTCGTAGCGGCCATGAACAAGCAGTCAAGTGAATTCGGTCAGTATCACGGAAATTAAATGAAATATTTGATTCTTGAATTTTTTTTTTCAGTCCTTTTCACTTGATTCTTTATTTACTTGATTATTAAATTTTGAGGGTTTTTTTTTTTTTTTTTCCATTGTCAGTACTACTCCTACTTTTCTTTAATGTGTTACTTCAGCCTTTCACCAATAAACTATCGGAGCTATCTATATGAGATCTTTGTAATGTATTTTTTTTTTTACTACACCTGCTTTATTTTATTCTGCTTTCCTCTGCAATGAATAATGGAATATATGGCACTTTCCCAAGATGGAATGATATAATTACAATTTATTTCGTTGGCATTTCCGATATCCGAAAATTGAAACTCAATGTCTGAGCGTAGTGGCGGTTTGGGCCCTTACAGGCCGCCGCAGCCATACATGGTGTATATCCGGCAACACAGCGCAACCTACAGTGAGCTTTTCGCTGGAAAGGCGGCCCGCCATGCCCGGTCCATAAAGTACAGTATCGGTACAATATCCACAAAGAGGAAGGTCAACAAATACCCACTCTCCTCCATGACGGCGACTATTTCTAGCCATCTGCCATTTCGGCAGCAAATTCGCGCGAAGGATTTTGTAGCGCACGGGGGGTCCGCGAGAGTTGCTTGAAAGCAGTTCGAGCGAGGTAGTCGTTTCCAGCACGCATTCTGGAGTTATGGGAGGAGCAGAGACCTGCGGGAGCGTATATGCTCTATCAAAGTGTCTCGTTGCGCATCGCGGGTATAGGCGACCGCAAATAAGCACCAAAATCGCTACTTTGTTTAGATGAGATGTCTGAATTTAAATCAAGGCGTTCAACAAACCACATTATCAAAAGTCGTCATCTTTGATAAGTACATTCCGATGTTATAGGATTCTAAAAGAGATCAGAAAAAGTGGAAACAAAGAATACGAGTCGCCGAAGGAGGGGGGTGGGTGGTGTCGTGCGGGTCGGAAACAAATAGATTGAGAACAGAAACAAAAAGAAAAACAGATACATTATACACGATAGGACAGCCTAGGACTGGCAGCATCAAGCTAGGTTCGAGCACGCGCATGAACCTACGTTTATGCATCTAACGTGGGTCCGTGAAAGTTCCGTCCGCACCGACTCGGCATGCATAATATAGAAATCATCTAAGAAAAAATAGAGATAAACGCGTTGGTAGAAAGGGGCTAAAAAGAACGAGAAGACAGAAAAGAAACACCAAAGAGAAAACAATCATGAAGGAGAGAATCTGCATTCCAAGTTGGGGTCGAGTATTGAGGGGAAGGGGCTCCGACACTGAAAGGCAATTAGGTGGGATAGGCTGAGAGATGCTTTGAGCTGAGTCAGCAGGCTCGGATGATGGGTGCTGAGGAACTTTGTTGGAATCTATGGGGACAAGAAGGGGGGGTTTAGGCTTAGAGAGCAATTCAACAACTCTAGTATGTTGAAGGAACACAGCAAATTCAAGGGGCCTTTTCCCGTTAAGGTCAGGGATGTCGGGATTGATATCATCTCGTTCTAGCAGCAACTCCACTATTCGCTCATTCCCTCCCTCTGCAGCGCGCGAGAGCGGCGTTCGGAAAGATTTGGTGTCTGAAGTGTTGGGATTGATATCGTCTCGTTCCAATAACAACTTTACTACTCGCTCGTGCCCGCACCTTGCAGCCCACCAGAGTGGCGTTTGACCATAGTTATTGTCGATGTTGGGGTTGATATCGTCTCGTTCCAGTAGCGCCTCTACTATCCCCTCATGTCCGCGTTCCGCGGCCCACAGGAGTGGTGTTAAACCATATTCTGTATCCGTGGTGTTGGGATCGATATCGTCTCGTTCCAGTAGCAACTTTACTATCCCCCCATATCCGCGCCCCGCAGCGCGATGGAGTGGTGTTTGGCTGTATTGGGTGTCAGCGAGGTTGGGATTGATATCGTCTCGTTCCAATAACAACTTTACTACCCCGTCATGCCCGCCCGCAGCAGCCAACCAGAGTGGTGTTTGGCCGTATTTGGTGTCGGAAGTGTCGGGATTAATGTCATGTCGTTCGAGTAACAACTTTACTACCCCGTCATGTCCGGGCCCCGCAGCACGGTGGAGTGGTGTTAGGCCGTATTCGGTGTCGGTGGTGTTGGGATTGATATCGCTTCGTTCCAACAAGAACTTTACTACCCCCTCATGCCCACCCGCAGCAGCCAACCAGAGTGGTGTTTGGCCGTATTTGGTGTCGGCGGTGTTGGGATTGATATTGCCCCGTGCCAATAACAACTTTACTACCCCCTCATGCCCACCCGCAGCAGCCAACCAGAGTGGTGTTAGACCATATCCTGTGTCGGCGGCGTTGGGGCTGATATCGTCTCGTTCCAATAACAACTTTACTATCCCCTCATGCCCATGCGCAGCAGCCAACCAGAGTGGTGTTTGGCCGTATTCGGTGTCGGTGGTGTTGGGATTGATATCGCCTCGTTCCAATAACAGCTTTACTACCCCCTCATGCCCACCCACAGCGGCCAACCAGAGTGGTGTTTGGCCGTATTTGGTGTCGGCGGTGTTGGGATTGATATTGCCTCGTTCCAATAACAACTTTACTACCCCCTCATGCCCACCCGCAGCAGTCAACCCGAGTGGTGTTTGGCCGTATTTGGTGTCGGCGGCGTTAGGATTGATATTGCCTCGTTCCAATAACAACTTTACTACCCCCTCATGCCCACCCGCAGCAGCCAACCAGAGTGGTGTTAGACCATATCCTGTGTCGGCGGTGTTGGGGCTGATATCGTCTCGTTCCAATAACAACTTTACTATCCTCTCATGTCCATGCGCGGCAGCCAACCAGAGTGGTGTTTGGCCGTATTCGTTGTCGGTGTTGGGATTGATATTGCCTCGTTCCAATAACTTCACCACACCCTCATTCCTACCCGCAGCAGCCAACCAGAGTGGTGTTGGGCCATACCCTGTGTCGGCGGTGTTGGGGTTGGTATCGTCTCGTTCCAATAGCAACTTTACTATCCTCTCATGCCCACCCGCAACGGCAAACCAGAGTGGTGTTTGGCCGTATTTGGTGTCGGCGGTGTTGGGATTGATATTGCCTCGTTCCAATAATAACTTTACTACCCCCTCATGCCCATGCGCAGCAGCCAACCATAGTGGTGTTCGTCCATATTCGGTGTCAGCAGTGCCGGGATTGGTATCGTCTCGTTCCAGTAGCAACTTTACTACCCCCTCATGCCCGCTCTCCACAGCCCACCAGAATGGCGTTTGACCCTCTTTGGTGTCGGCGATGTTGGGATTAATATCCTTTCGTTCCAGTAGCAACTTTACTACCCCCTCATGCCCCCATATCGCAGCCCACCAGAGTGGTGTTCGACCATATTCAGTGTCGGCGGTGTTGGGATTGATATCGTCTCGTTCCAATAACAACTTTACTACCCCCTCGTGCCTGCCCGCAGCAGCCAACCAGAGTGGCGATTGACCATGTTGGGTGTCGGCGTTGTTGGGGTTGATATCATCTTGTTCCAGTAGCAATTTTACTATCCCCTCATGCCTGCTCGCAGCAGCCAACCAGAGTGGTGTTCGTCCATATTCGGTGTCAGCAGTGCCGGGATTGATATCGTCTCGTTCCAGTAGCAACTTTACTACCCCCTCATGCCCGCTCTCCACAGCCCACCAGAATGGCGTTTGACCCTCTTTGGTGTCGGCGATGTTGGGATTAATATCCTTTCTTTCCAGTAGCAACTTTACTGCCCCCTCATGCCCCCATATCGCAGCCCACCAGAGTGGTGTTCGACCATATTCAGTGTCGGCGGTGTTGGGATTGATATCGTCTCGTTCCAATAACAACTTTACTACCCCCTCGTGCCTGCCCGCAGCAGCCAACCAGAGTGGCGATTGACCATGTTGGGTGTCGGCGTTGTTGGGGTTGATATCATCTTGTTCCAGTAGCAATTTTACTATCCCCTCATGCCTGCTCGCAGCAGCCAACCAGAGTGGTGTTTGACCATTTTTGGTGTCGGCGGTGTTGGGATTGGTACCGTCTCGTTCCAGTAGCAACTTTACTATACCCTCATCCCCGCGCTCCGCTGCCCGCCAGAGTGGTGTTTGACCATGTTTGGTGTCGGCGGTGTTGGGGTTGATATCGTCTTGTTCTAGCAGCAACTTTACTATACCCTCATCCCCGCGCCCCGTAGCCCACTGGAGTGGTGTTTTACCATCTATGCTGTTTGTGTCGTTAGGGTCGACATCCCTCCTTTGCAATAGTATCTTCATAATATCTTCATGACCCCCCACTGCTGCCCATGCGAGCGCCGTTCTGCCCAGACCATCCGTTGAGTTGATATCCCATTCTTTCATCGCCAGTAAACCAGCAAATATCTCCCCGATCCCAAGAAATGTTGCTCCGTGGAGCCCCGTAAAGCCCTTAGGGCCATCTCCGATATCAAAATACCTGTCCCGCCAACCTCTTTCCATGTTATAACGCTGCAAGAGCAGCCGAGAAGATATATGCTGTTCGAATCTTATCAGAAGCCGCAGTGCAAGCCGTCTCACACTCTCCGTCATCTCCCGTCTTACATGATTTCCCCAGTACCAAGAAGCATATTCGACAAGGGGGGCTGTAGCAGTAGCCGAAGTAAGAGTTGGGGAAATTTCCCGAACACACCCAAAATTGAGGTACGTCAAGCAAACCTCCGCTATCATCGAATGTGGGCATTGGAACAGGTTTGGATTACTAGACAAATATTCTTGCAAAGTCAAATGGACAAGACGAACAGTGTCGGAGGATGCATCAACAGTGATGAGCCCCAAAGAACATGTTAGGAGGGTTCGAATTGTAGGAATATTTTCAGTATCCAGATTTGTGGATCCTATCTTTACTCCTAAGGCATAGCATAACTCGCTAGTGCGTAGTGGTCGCTCCGAATTCAATATCCACATAAGGGCATCCATTCCGAGTTTGGGTCTGGTTCCCTTCTGTGCCTTTATGCGTTCTAGGGTTGTCGAGTACCCATCCCCCAAACGATCTCCCTTGGTCATCTCCATCAACTTTTGTCTTCTCTCAGAGATGGTAGCCGCTTCCAGGACAGCATCGATGTTAAGAGAAACAAGGAGGAATCTAAAGACCATCGTTAGTCAATATAAGATCAGACACGGAGCGGGGACTGTAGACCCCCCTACTCACATTCCAGACATTCTTTCTGGGATAATTCTGAGGATATCCTCCCGTAAACTATCGGACATCTCTTCGGGATCAGTGTCCATCTCCAGCTTCCTCTCCAAATATCTTTTTATGTCATGCGTCTTAGGACTGATGGGTAATATAACCGCAGTGGCGAAAACCCTCTTAATTCCGGCTTCAACCTGCGGCCTCCCGGTGACAAATATTCGGGTCGCCGGTGAAACCTGAAGAATATCCTTCAGTGACTCGAGAAGCTCTGGTAGATGCTTAGGCAGGCACTCATCCAAGGCATCGATACAAACGAAAACCCGGGGCAGTTTGGTAATAGCCTGCTTCATCAACTGCACCACATCCGGAAGTGCCAGACTCAGACCGCCAACCTCCATTCTCGCCTTTTGAAACACCTCCCGCACGTGCCCCAACACTTCCCCTCTAACCACCAACTGCTTTAGAATAGCTCCCAGGATATTGGTAGTTGTCTGCTGCTGCTGGTCGCGGAAGTCGCAGTAAAACATGGCGATTGTAATATCTTCCTCACCACGTTCATTACACAGGGTATCGATTACCAATGAGCTAATATAGCGGGCCGTCAACGATAGCCCCAACTTCTCTCCTGAGGGGACCAGTCACTCACCTTAGGTATGTTTTCCCAACTCCCGGATCCCCATAGCAAAATAAGAGAGTCTCATCTGCCCCTCCTTCCCCACTTCTCCACCTCCGAAACTCTCTTGTTTCCATAAGCCAACTCCCCACACCACCGACCCTACCAGTGCGCACATCGTGGTGTCTTCCTCTAGCGTCTAGTGGTGAGAGCCACCGCATAAGTTCTAGGTTCTCATCGGCTATAATGCTGTTAACATTGACGATGCTGTTGATAGCGCTGATCTTGTTGTTGCTGTTCGTTAGGTTACCGCATTCGACATTACCGCTTCCGATAGAGGATCTGTACGCCACGCTATCCATGATGGTCTGTTCCAAGTGTTGGTCGAATGTATATACTCTGTCGCGATATTTACCGGTGCGATGGCGGTATGGTGGGTGTTATGGAATTTGGGCTAGGTGAGCTGAAAAAAAGGGGTCCGACCCACAGCGCTAAAGATAGCCCAAGACCAACGCACAATCGCTGAGCCAAGACACGGAGTGACTGTTCATGATTGCCATATACCTGTAAGTCCTATCGTACTCAACTATAATCTTCACTCCTTCGACCACTCCCAAATACGACGATAAATTTTATATACATTCTAGATTTTCCTTGAAAACCCCCTAGTCCCATAAGAAATTCTCCCCCATAGGTATCCATAATTCGCGCACTCACCCAATACTTCCGAACCATGCCAACATGAAGCGCTAAAGACATATACTCGAGTACAAGTAAATCCTGTGTGCATTTGCTTTTTTCCTAGGCCATACCTTAGAGTGGATGCCATGGATTTTCCCTGTACTTGGTTGCAAAATAAACCGCGGATTTAACAAAAAAACAGCATTTGCTTTTTTCCACACTCTGCACTGTACTCGGGTGTAAGGGTATTTCGGGACCAGTAACACAAAACCCCCCTACCCCTGCCCACACGGGTAATACCCCTTTCCATCACTGTATGCGTGCCAGAGTATCACAGCATAGTATAGTGTTTATCCTATATACTAGCCCAGAAACAATCAGCAAACAATATGCAAAAAAAAGGTGTTCGTGAATGAAACCCAGTTTGTGTTCAACACTGTGAAACCACTTGAGATGAATATGTAAAGGTCATTACCCTTCATGACGGTGCTGGATGGAATTGGTTGAAAATAGGGAGATATCTTAATATCAGCCGATACACTTGTGAAAAGGTAAGTAGATTTATTCTAGAATGGGGGTAGAGGTGATTTAACATACTACAAATAGATTTACAAGCGTGCAGAAGAAAATGGCACACCCTCTAATGCCCACCACTCTGGTCGTCCAACAATATTTGATGAAGGTGAAAGACATCGAGGGAAAGCCTTCGTAACACATGACGTAAGAACAAGACAGCTAAGTTGAGATAAGATTGGTCAAGAAATAGGCTACTCATGCTGTTCACGGACTATAAAAACAGTAATGGAGTCCATGGGCTATCATTGTCACGTGTAACATATTCACAAGATGCTAGTCACGTTATTGGTAATAGATACGATAGTTGGCAGGTGGCCTGCTCTACCAGAGAGAAGGCGAGAGCTGAAAAGTAAAGGAGATTTCGAAGGTGTACTGAGGAACAAAGAAGTAACCATTCAATCAAGTATATTGAAATACTGTCTGTCGAAGTCTACCTTTTCCATCGTGGAATCAGTCAGTCTTTAAATACACAAATCCGTTCATGTCTAGCATGAATGAAACTAATCAAAGGTATCAGTCAATACACTTTGGTAAAACTAATTAAGTATCAAGCAATACTTAAAACAAAGCATAAAACAAAACCAAGTATCAAACGATACTTAAAACAAAACATAAAGCAAAACCAATAACCGAGTACCCGTACCGGTTACATTCTCCAAAACAAAATAAATGTTTAAACAAACAAAACCTAATAATTATCAAAAGCGGAGTCTGAGAAACTAAAGGCTTCAGTTTCCACTATCAGCTCAGCATCATAAGTGTCACACTAGGGACAGGAGGAAATCCTAAGAAAACATCGAGACTCAAAAAAATGCAGGTCATAGTAGTTACGAATACCAGATTCAAGCTGTATATCTACCTAATCGTTATCGCAATCAGGACAGTAGTCTACCCAGAGGATAGCAAAGTAGTCTTCAAGTTGGATAATATTGCAGTTCAACAACAGTCCAACAATCTGTTATAGCAACCTCAAATTGAGTTCCACATAGTTTGACATCGTTAAGGTATTTGGATGGAGGACAGTGATCAGATAAAGTTATCGAGAGCCTGCACCATAGTCTGGTTTTCCTCATAGCTGCTTTCAAATTCCGACTTAAAGTATGGTGCCCAGAATCCATCCCTCGCTTCATGTTCCATCTGCCATTGCTCAGTTTCGGACATCTTGGGTGTCCAGCACATTGTGATGTAATTAATCGTTAGATGTAGGGATTCGTTCGGCATGTTGTCTTTCCACCATTCGTTTACCATATCTATAGTGTGCTCTAGTCCTTCCAGTAGTTCCCAGCTGTTTTTACTCATTGGGTATCGTTTCCATTTGATCAGGAACTGATCATTTCCATGCCAAAGGTGGTGGTCTCGGATTTCTTCAACTTTTCATTCATCCTTTTTATCAATGATGATAGGTGCAGGTCAAGAGTGGATTCTTCCAAGGAACTTGGAGTCGTCATTTAGGTGAAATCGCTAGACAGCAGAGGCGTGGAAATCGGTGGTATTGCGGTGGTACTTGCGTTCATCCATCTGGACAGTATAGTTTTCCATATGCTTGTCAAAGGATAAGACCTTGAAATGTAACCGGTAAGGGTACTTGGTTATTGGTTTTGTTTTATGTTTTGTTTTAAGTATCGCTTTGATACTTGGTTTTGTTTTTTTGTTTTGTTTTAAGTATCGTTTTGATACTTAATTAGTTTTACCAAAGTGTATTGATTGATACCTTTGATTAGTTTCATTCATACTAGACATGAACAAGATTTGTGTATTAAAAAACCGCCGGATTCCACAATGGAAAAGGCAGGCTTCGACAGACAGTATTTCAATATACTTGGTTGAATGGTTACTTCTTTGTTCCTCAGTACACCCTCGAAAACTCCTTTAGTTCTCAGCTCTCGCCTCCTCTCTGGAAGAGCAGGCCACGTGCCAACTATCGTATCTATTACCGATAACATGATTAGTACCTTGTAAACACATTACATGAAAGGTCTTCGCCATCACGGTTGTAGTTTCTTGCTGCGTCCAACATTGGTAATAAACAAGTTTCCATGTACCATGAGCATATTACCTGGTAGAATAGGAACATGTTTGCATCATCGCTTCTGAGCAGTAGTGGTGCTCTGGTATTGCGCAGCTTTAACAGCTTGGAAGGCATCATTCCGAACTACTTGATGGCGGTTTAGGTGGTCACCGGAGGGAGGGACTGAGGAGTTCTTGAATAGAGTTGTAGGTAGGAGAGGATATCGATGGCCAAAGATTCCTTGTATGGAGACATTCCTAAGGTGTCTGAATATCCGGCATTAATATATGCAGCGAGCTCAATGAGGGCTGGTTTCCAGTTAGTCTGTCATTCATTAATCATGTTCCTAATTCCAGTCTTAACTTCGTGGATCTTCCATTTTGCTTGGCCATTGGTCTCATGATGTCCAGGAACAGTCATAATATGGTTGATTTCAAAAGAGGTCAAGATTTGTTTCCAGAATCTGGTGGTGAAATGGGGATCAGCATCACTGACAATAGATAAAGGGTATCCATAGGGGGTAAATAGGTATCGCTGGAGGTTATTCCAGGTGTCTTTGGAGGAGTCGGTGACCTTCATAGGTATGAGCCATGTATATCTGGAAAGGCAATCCACGGCTACCAAGATAGTGTTATATCTGGTGGACTTGTTGAATGATCCTGTGAAATCAATGGCATAGGATTCCAATATTTTGCACAGCACCTGAAGGGTTTGCGCTTTCCCTTCAGGCAGTTGAGTTTGTTCCTTATTTGCTTTGCAGAGTTCACAACCTTTGACGAAATCACAGAAGTTCTTTCACATTTCAGGCCAGTTAACATATTCTGAGGCATATTGGAGGTTATGGTCCACACTATGGTTGTAACGTGTTCGCAAGGTGCTAATTACGTTATCAGAAATGGATACGTTAGTTGGCAGGTTGCCTGCTCTTCCGGAGAGGAGGCGAGAGCTGAGAACTAAAGGAGGCTTCAAGGGTGTACTGAGGAACAAAGAAGTAACCATTCAACCAAGTATATTGAAATACTGTCTGTCGAAGTCTGCCTTTTCTATCGTAGAAACAGGCAGTCTTTAAATACACAAATCTGTTCATGTCTAGCATGAACGAAACTAATCCAAGGTATCAATCGATACACTTTAGTGCAACTAATTAAGTATCAAAGTGATACTTAAAACAAAACATAAAACAAAACTAAGTATCAAATAATACTTAAAACAAACCAAGTATCAAAGCAATACTTAAAACAAAACATAAAACAAAACCAATAACCAAGTACCCGTACTGGTTACAATGGTGTCCTTTGTTATGGATTTCGGTAATGACATATTCCCTAATGAGCATTCCATTGAACATATGGCCTTTCAGGATATAAAGGCAATGTTTACCATACCGGGTGCTGGTATAGACCATTCCATTAGATATATTGTAGGGGACGAGATCTCCATATCTGGAGCTATCCATTGCTTTGAAATAGATTAGGTGATAGCGCTATTCCACTATCATCTGGCTTCAGAAAGATAATGTTAATTCTTCTATAGATGATCTAATATCTCATTCATCCTCAATGAGGGATCCTCTTATCTGTTCAATAGGGTCTTCCTCTCCTTCCAAGGTTTCATAGAACTGTCGGTGATGTTCAGGAATCGTAAGAGGTATAACAGAAACAATGGTTTCCTTGTTGTATACTCATAAGTGTCCACCATACAGTGGTCGAGAATCAGTTATGGCAGGAGAGGATGGCAGTGCTGACTGCGGAGGGTGTAGGTAAGATATTACGTCTACGTAGGCTGCTACTTGTTCGAGTTCTCTGCAGTGTCAAAACTGGTATTTTTGGAATCATCAGCAGATATATAGTACGGTCGCTGGTATCTCTTGCCAAATTTAATTTCAGTCTGATGAAAGGGGCAGGTATCAAGGTAACAGTGGGACTAGTAGAGTCTGCTTTGTTCGAGGTTGTAAGGAGGTGTGCTGCGGAGGATACAATTATCTTTCCACATGTCATCAATGTCTTTTCCTTGTTCTGTTCTAGTAACTCTGTACATGGTGCAAGAGAAAGGATTGAAGGCAGAGGCAGTACTAGTGGTAGCCATTGATGGTTCATATTCATAGGAGGTGTCGTCAGGACTATCTTCGCTTTGTCTTATATGGTCATAAACAAGAGGAGGATCTGTGAGTTCTTGATTCTCATATAGGCAGGAGAGAGCATCAGCTAAATAGTTTGTTCTTTCCGGGGTATTGATGATTTTTGCATTGTATTTGCTGATTTCTCCTATCCATCATGTTCTTCTCCTTCCATGAACCTTTTCCATTTTAAGGTCAGTAAGAGATTTGTGGTCAGTAACAATGGTGAAGGTATTACCCATCAGGATATGGTTGAAAGCGGTAAGAGCAGCGATTACTGCAATGGCTTCCTTGTCTGTGGTTCTATAGTTTATCTGTGAATTAGTAAACTTCCTACTGTGTAATGCCGCCAGTCTTGCCGTTTCTTGAGAGGCTTCCTGTCTAACCCATACTCCAACTCCAATATCCGATATATCAGTAATTAGCCATATTGGGTCTGGTTTGCTGTAGTCATTAGGCCATATAATATCGGCATTCTTAATCAATTCCGTGGTGTTGGTAAAGGCTTGGTTATAAGTGTGGGTCCAGACAAATTCCGCATTGCCAGTAAGGTCTGTGAGCAGTGCTATCACAGTGGCATGGTGTGGTAGGAACTGGGAGATATAGTTAACTAGTCCTAACAATCGCATGAGTTCTTTTTGATTTCAGGGTATTGTCCATTCTGTTAAACAGGATATCTTTCCAGATGTTCCGTGTATTCCTTCATCATCTATCACATGTCTCAGAATATCGAGCTTATTGGCAAACAAGATTGATTTGTTTCTGCTAGCATAGAACTTAGCTTCCTTGAGCCTGGTATAAACCAAATCTATATGGTAGGCATGTTCCGTTTCGGAGTTTGAGAAAATGAGGATATCATCAATGTAAACCCATACAAAATAGTGGAGGTATTCACTTAGGAGGTTTTCCATAATTCGCATAAAGGTGGTGGGCATATTCATATCACCTTGTAACATAACTCAGCTAATAAAACTTCCAAAGGGTGTTTTGAAACTGTTAAAGTATTCGCTTTCTGGATCTAACCTTGTCTAGAAGTAGGCATCGCTTAGGTCAATCTTGCTTCGGAATCTAGTCTGTCAAACTGCATTGAGGATTTGGGTTTGGTTTGCGATAGCGGAATTGTCCATAACTGTGTTTTTATTTCGTAGCTTGAGGTTAACAAGAGGGCGGATTCTTTTGCCATCTACTTTGGGCTGGACAAACATAGGTGTGGTACCTGGGGCTTCCACTCAGTAGATAACTCCACTTCTTTGTTGTTGGTTTATCTAGTCACATAGTGGGTTTTTGTACGCGTTGAGAATAGAGTAGGTAGGTTGGTTCTCAAGATTAAAGGGGTCTCGCAGGCGGATGTGGTGGTTCACTTCTCTCATAGGTGGTAGTTCTTCAGGAATCTGATCAGGGAAAACATCAGAATACTCATCAAATAGGCATTGGGCAGTTGCTTTACAGACTGCGACTTGGTACTTTTCACATGTTGGTTTGCATGAGACTTTGACCTTCTGATCTGGAAGATCGATGGTTGATTCCCCACATCTGATTATAGCTTTGTGGCGGTTCAAGAATGGCATCCCAATTAAAGCATCGTATTTGGCTAGGTTTCCAACTAGCATCTCTTGGGGGGGTAGGATAGCGGAACCAAGTCGAATAGTTACGCCACAAGATTTATGGCTTGTGGATCGTGATCCTTTTACTACCATATTGACTGGTATGGGCTAGTTAAGGTCTCGAGTTGGGAGTCCATGGATAGAGACAAAGGCATTGCTGATCATGTCTCTTCCAATCACACCAGTGTCAAATAGGATATGAGCCTTCTTGCCATTGATCAGAATAGTACCTTCTAGGGCGGTGTGTGTTTTAAATGTAGCCAGAGGTCAGACACTGTTGCACTCCACATCGATATATCTGATATGGATCTCCTCATATTTGCTGGATTGGGCATCATCACTATCACTCCCAATATTGTTGGCCAATACCTCTTGCTTTATTGCCTTTCCTTTCCCTTCCTTCGTAAGACAGTTCTTTGCCATGTATTCTGTTTTTCCACATTCGAAGCATTCTCCTTTCTGTCATCTCAATTCTTTGGAGAATTTAGTTTTCTTCTTGAAAACCTGTGGGGTATCTTCTTCAGAGTTGTTGGAGGGCTTGTATCGTGGTTGCGTATTACTACTAGAGGATATCTGTATCTTGTATGCCTTAACTGCATGGAGGATAGCATCCGTTTGTTCTACTCTTGCAATCATTATGGTAATATCATAGTCATCTTCCTCGAGTGGATCTACCTCTCGCCGGAGGGTAGGATGCATGGCATCATAGAATCGTCACTTGAGGATGTAGTTGGAGATGCTTTCTTTCTTCATTCAGTCCTTATACATCATCAGATCCATAGCTACATTTGTGATTCTCTTAATATGTATTCTATTAACTTGGTGGAGCTCGTTGAACTTTTTGTATAGAAGGTCATTGGTGATCGAGGATTGCAATCAGCCTTTCAGGTAATCGAGAACAGTAGATCCTCTTAATCTTACATTTTCGCTGTATTCCTTATAGCATTGGTGGTATGCATCTGTTACCTTTCCTTCGCAGAATAATCCAATGAAAAGTCCAGTTGTAGGGTTTTTGACATCTTTCCCTTGTAGGAGAACATAGTACATGAGTTCTGTTACCGATCGATTGAAAGCTTCAGGTTTGAGGTCATTTCCTTCTCCTGTAAACTTCACTGGGAGGTGGAGTTTGAACTTAGGAGGTTTAAATGCTTTGAGTACTTCCTCTTCTTCAGGCCGAGCCGAAGATTTTCCTCCTCCTAAAGGCCCTCCTCCTATACTAGCCATATCTGATTCGCTACTAGATTTGGGGTGGATCAGAGGTTCAAAGGAAGGCTTTTTTGCTGGTGTAGAAGGGAATTCTCCTGAGGGTTGTGTGTCTTCCGTGTTTGCAGGTTCTCCCAGCTCCTTAGTAGAGCACTGAGGTTGTTTCCCTCTTGTAATGTAACCAGTACGTGTACTCAGTTATTGCTTTTGCTTTATGTTTTATTTTAAGTATCGCTTTGATACTTGGTTTGTTTTAAGTATCGTTTGATACTTGGTTTTGTTTTATGTTTTATTTTAAGTATCGCTTTGATACTTGGTTTGTTTTAAGTATCATTTGATACTTGGTTTTGTTTTATGTTTTGTTTTAAGTATCGCTTTGATACTTGGTTTGTTTTAAGTATCATTTGATACTTAGTTTTGTTTTATATTTTGTTTTAAGTATCGCTTGATACTTAATTAGTTTTACCAAAGTGTATTGACTGATACCTTTGATTAGTTTCGTTCATGCTAGATATGAACAGATTTGTGTATTTAAAGACCGCCTGATTCCACGATGGAAAAGGCAGACTTCGACAGACAGTATTTCAATATACTTGGTTGAATGGTTACTTCTTTGTTCCTCAGTACACCTGCGAAGCCTCCTTTAGTTCTCAGCTCTCACCTCCTCTCGGGAAGAGCAGGCCACCTGCCAACTATCGTATCTATTACCGATAACGTGATTAGCTCCTTGCGAACACATTACATGTAAGGTCTTGCTGAGGGATTTGCTTCCCACTCCTGGTCGTCAATGGCTCTATGTTGGTTTTGAGATGAAGCTGAATGTGCAGTGATTCTGCCGCTTCTCGCTGCTAGCATTCTGAGGTGGCTATCGATAGGTTGATCAGGCCTAAATTTAGAAACAGGTTCTTAACCACTTGCTGAGGTTAAAACAATATAACGTGTTCGTAAGGTGCTAGTCACGTTATCGGTAAAGATATAATAGTTGACAGGTGGCCTGCTCTACCAGAGAAGAGGCGAGAGCTGAAAACTAAAGGAGATTTTGAAGGTGTGCTGAGGAACAAAGAAGTAGTAGTTCAAGCAAGTATATTGAAATACTGTCTGTCGAAGTCTGCCTTTTCCATCGTAGAATCTAGCAGTCTTTAAATTCACAAATCTGTTTATGTCTAGCATGAACGAACGTAATCAAAGGTATTAGTAGATACGCTTTGGTAAAACTAATTAAGTATCAAGCGATACTTAAAACAAAACATAAAATACAACCAAGTATCAAAGCAATACTTAAAATAAAATATAAAGTAAAACCAATAACCGAGTACCCATACTGGTTACATTACCTACCTAGAATGACATTCACTATTAGATCTGTGAAGAGACCTATTAATGTTACCTGATATCAGGAGCGTTTAGACTGGAGATATGAATATTGGTTTCGTGTTTTGTGAACAGCTGAGTCCATCTTTTCAACTGCTGGCTTCAGGAATAGGCCCTGGGTAACACAGAAGCTGGAGGAGTTTCACAAAGATTATATCGATGAAACATTCGAGTCCGAACGTGCAACACAAATGGTCAGGGGATGTTTTTGTAGTACCGTGAGATCTAAATTTGTCCTTATTTCTCCAAAAGTGATTGTTGATTCCACCCTTTATGTTCGGAATGTGATGTATGCTCACCTAATACCCTTCTGGCATAATTGCTGTAAAAACTATGGATGGGTAATGGTAGTGGAGGATGGGGTGCCAGGTCAGAAGGGTTTCGCTAAGCAGTATCGGGATCAGAATGAGATTGAGACTATGAAGTGGCCAGTGCAGTCACCTGATCTCAATTTGATTGAGGTCTTATGGCTTAATATGGAGAATGAGCTGGGAGAAATCTGGGCCAAATCAGCGATCTTCAAACATTGGAAACTGCACTCAACGCGGTTTGGAATACAATTCCCAATGATAGGCTTGAGAGTCTCATCAGAAGTATACCTGAACGTTTACAAGCTGTAATAGATACTGAAGGAGGGTCCACAAGATATTGATTCATGTAGATTAGTTCTTATGAAGGGTGGGTTTTTTTTTTTATATTATACTATAATAGACGTATTCATTGGATATCACTCATGGTATATCCCTTTCTGGAAGTGGCACTCACTTTTTGCCGATACCAAAACATCCTCATCTGCTATCACTCGAACTTCCTAATCTGGCTTGGTCTCCATAGAAATGCCACATGTTCTTTTGGAAGTGGTCCCGATTTTTTTCAACCCCCTAGTACAGTACCGTACCGCCGAACGGAAAATCGTCTCCCCGGTTGAAAAAATAGGACTGCACGGCTGATCATGGTAAAAGTATTTGCGCGACTTAGACCCCCGAACCTCCCAACTCTAATACCGTAGCGCGCGTATAATCCGAGGGTTTAGTACCAGCTAAGTTAGTCCCCGCACCGTTAAAGCACTCCAGAATAACAACTCGAAAGTTGGCCACCGCGAATCCCTTCAATCAGTAACCATCACATGTGCTCTAGAGCACGGATTTGCACCGACAGTCAGAACCACACAATTGAGAGTGGTCCTTCTCCCACAAGTCCCGCTTTAGACCAGCGCTAATTCCCAAAGACCTTGCGGTACCATACCCAGCAGCACATTATTAAGCGGTGCGCGGCCAGGCGATGTAATCGGCGCAGATATGAATGCGGCCGTTGATGGTGCATGGAGCACCTGCAGGATCGTTCCGGTTCTGACCCGACGGGTCAGTGGGTACGAGTAGATATTTCTCAAGACTGAGTACGGCGGTGCCGTCTAGGGAATGCATGCGCTAGGTTGGTATTTAATATTTCCCCGCCACCGTTGGTCATGCGGGGGTAAGTTCCGATTCTCCGGCTCCTTCGTTAACTACGGTATATTGGGCACTGGTCAATTACCGGATGTACTCGCATTCCATGATCGGGCTTGTATGCGGTATGTTCCATGTACAACTGGTAAGGGTGTGAGCAGTTTAATGCTCTATATTAATCAATATTTAAACTAGTACTGTCTCCCTTTAGAGCTGACTTCCAAGGCCACCTGGCAGCACTATCCCAATCATGCTGCCTATTAAGTCCCCGATGGTCCTTTTTCTTTCACATTCTACTACTATAATACAGTTCTCCCAAGCCCGATCACCTTCACCGTAGAGCAAAACAACCTTGACAAAGACCAACACCCCTGGACATCCAGAAATCGACTTCGGCAGCGGGCTCCCCGACTCCAGTATTGGAAGTGCTGTGACAATCCGCCTGGGTGTGGAGAAAAGGAAACGCAAAGTCCGACTGGGGGATCACGACCGGCCCTGGAAGAGCAGGTAGCGAGTACTAGAGTGCGGGCTTCTCTAGGCTCATTTCCGAAACCAGCGTCGGCAGTGGTTTTTTTTTCTCCGCTGTTGAATTCTATCGTAAGGCAGAGTGTGCGAAGGTTTCGGGGGGGGGGGTGAAGTAGTTCTGATTTCCAGCTCGATCAGTGCTTCTTCCAGGGATATACTCTCCCTCTCTCCCCGCGACACAAGCTGATTCCTAAATTGATAGCGATGAGCAACCCTAGCAGAGCACGTCCCCGCTACTCACAAGTACGTCTTGTATCCACGACGAATTCTACGGATGGCGCATGAACCCGAGAGGCTTATCCGATCCGCATCGCCAGCGCAAAAACAGTCCGGTACTCCCAGGCTAGTATCCACCCTACCAGGAATCAAAACGTACGCCTGGTTGTCAAGAACACCAGGCACGGCTTTGGCGGATGTACTGGGGGTGGGTGTACGGGTTACTGGATTCGGGGTGGGCACGGGAGGGGAGCTGAGGGATATCTACGCTTTTCCTAAGGGGTCTGGGCTGTGGTACTGTAGCTAGTGCGGAGGGGGCGGCATGTACTCTTGTACTTTTAGGTGGGGGTGGTAGGCGCATGTGCAGATGGTTGAAGAGAGTTGGATATTCCGGGGGGGTATATTCAAGGCCGGGTGGTCAACCCACCGCTAAGAAGTATCCTAGGAACGCGCGCGGACTCTGTCCTCTCACTCGACGTAGTCGTGGCCACCAGCCACTTCGCCACCGCTAGCAAAGACAACCATCTAGATATATATCCCTTTGCTAGGGTGGCAGGACCGAGTGCTCCATAACCAACCCCTTGTAAAAAGAAACTACAGTACCGGCGAAATCCAGCAAGCCCGATGAAACAGGCACTTTCGACACCATAACCCCCATACTCTGACCGCGGGCACCTTCGTGTGACATGCAAGCCGCGGCAACCAGAAACCTATGATACATAGAACACGCCGACTTCTACCAAGTTGCAAAAGTCTACCCCCCCTCTCCCCGAAACACGCAGGCAAAGCGATCTATCGTACAGCCGCCGGACCATTAGCAAAAGGCAGAACCCTCCTGCAACCAACCAACCACCACCAAAGCCGCAGACCCCGTGGGGGGAAAAAAAAACAACCCCAGCCAGCTTTCCACGGGATCGGATGGGCGCCCGGAATACGTAAGTAGTGTCTAGACCATCCCCCCGAGAGGACTTTCTATCGAGCGCGGGGATAAATTTTAGAAGACATAATAAGAGGCGTGAAGAAAGAGAACATCGGCACATTCCCGATTGTAGGGCTTAACATAGTACCAACGTTAACCCCGGCGTTGAGGGAGACGGAAATGCACGCCATTGTCATACCAGAATCGGCTAGAATACGGGCATTCGTACTCTGGATTCACAAGTGCAGGGTGTGTCGCTGGGCATGGGGGGTTACGTTGGCGTGGTAGGATTTGTGATGGGGGTAGGGTAGGTTGGAGGAGCTGATGCTTGTGGGTGGTTTCTCGGACCAGCATCGGTGAACTGGACCGTCAACAGGCGTTCCGGGGGGGGACAGATTATCCAAGGCTGTAGAGGATTAAGCAGTGGTATGACCCTGCGGGGATGTTCTTTGCTGAGACCGCACGTCTGTCTTGCTCCGGGCCCAGGGATGGGTTCTGGCTTAGATTAGTTGCTGGCAGTTTATAATCTGTCGGTGTGGAGGATTGGAAAATTGGGTTCCGGAGGATCGATCCATTGTGCCTTGCACGGCTATGAGGCCTGCGCCATTCCTATCGGGATGGCAATGCTGGCTTTTCAAGCTTCGGGGAGACTGGGAGACTTAACTTAGCCCCCGGTAGAACTGGTGAGAAAGATCTTTTTGTAGTGAGGATGCAAAGGGTAGTGATATGGGTAGCTACACCAACTACTTCTCCGAGCCTCGGGCTTGGGAGAGCCATCAGTATAGTCACGTGAAATCACTCGCTGGTCCGCTCCACTACAACAGGTACCAATGCTATCATTCCAAATTAATAGCGATTTTTCACGAGCCACTTACATAAACGCTTCCAGATCGGAACTAACATTACAATATCAATTCCCGTATCATTAATCCAACACATAATATCGTACATCGCCCATCTACCACCTCACAAACCCACAATCTACGGCAAAATCTTGGGATCAAACGGCAAAATATACCTCCCATTAACAGCCTCGGTAACGGTGTACATTAGCCCAGTGGTTTTGTCATAACTCAGATCCTCCGGCCCCTCCGGCACCGCATTAGCGGCAATTTTAGCAGTGCTTCCAGGAACCCAAGAAATGAAATCACCATTCGACCTGCCATTGCTCCTGGAGATGTAGAACTTGCCGTTGACGGAGTTGACACCCTGCATGCGGTCGATGTTGACTTCATACGCCCAAGTGGCGGTGGCGACGCCGGCAGAGTCGGTGATTAATTGGCGGTTGGTGTAGTCGATGCTCCAGCGGATGAAGCGGCGGGGTCCAGTGTCTGAGGCGGGTTGGTACTCACCGACGAGGAGGCTGTCCGGTGTTGTTGTGCGGTCCAGAGAAACGAAGGAGAAGCGAACGCTTGGGGTGGGGGGGTTGGTTTGGGTGTAGGTTCTGGTCAAGCAGTTAGCATGAATTTCCGCAAGAAGTAAATAAGAAAGGGAGCTATACCGGCTCTGCGGCAAAACATAAGCATAATTCGCGGCTGAGAACCCCCCACTAGATTTCCTTCCGATCCCATCGCCCGTCTCAACCTTCCAAATCTGCGTAAGATCAAACACCCTAAAGCCCTTATTCGTATCGACGATATACAACGAGTTCCCGTACCAGGCGATACCCCCCGCATGTACATTCACAGCCCTAAAATCCGCCGTCCCGGCATTCAAATACGGCTCCACAAGCAGCACGTAGCGGTAGGCATCAGGGCTCTTATCCCTATCCACAAAGGCGATCCGAACGCCCTTATTCTCCGCGGCGGGGACATCGCGATTATCGTACCAGCTTACCAGTGTTACACGCTTGCCTTCGTACGTGCCGACATCGTACGCATCGGCGGAGGTGCTTACGCCTTGCGGGTACCAGGAGGTCGTGCCGAAGTCGTTGAAGGAGGCAGAGTTCTCCCAGCGCGTGGCTTTGTAGCTCATACCGACTGCATGCACCTCCTCGGCCACCATGTCGTGGTTCGTTGCGGCGAGAACATCGAGGACACTGGCCCCAGGAAGGAGCTGGGAGAGGGTGGCTATGTGGGAATTGTACCCGGACTCTTTGAGCTTGAAAGCTGCCTCATCGAGTTTTTCGGCAGTGGTTACTGCAGGGGATGATAGGAGGAGGAAGGGGAGGAAGGGGGAGAAGAGTAAAGACTGTAAGAGAGACTGGTAGAACATAATGAATGCAATGCTTTAAGGAAAGCTGCTGGAAGCTATCGGTATCGCAAAAAGCGAAACTCGATTCAGATGGATTCCTCCCCCTCTTTAAACTCTCCCCAATCCCCACCCCGCTCCGCGGAACAATACGAGTACCCAGCATATCCAGCGCAGCGTCCGACAATCCCTCAGCCCAAAGAAGCAAGAAATCACAAGAGCGCACTCAAGCCCCACATCTAGTCTCGTATCCCAATCTCGGTGCTGCCGAAGATCAGCTACTCAATCGTGCAGGACAACAAATTTGATTGAACCATATCGGTACATTGCAACAGCGCCGGGGAACTCGCCGCGCAAAAAAAAAACCCTAAAAAAACCCCAAA